>NC_057799.1:218389499-218412171 GCF_018294505.1 Triticum aestivum
CAGCGGCATGGGACGCTGCCGTCGACCGCTACCTCTCAGCGGTGCCAGTTGCCGTCCTCCCACGCCCGCCCGTCGATCGCGCGACGACATGATGTTTGATTTACAAGTGAAGAACATTTTGTGCTGCCTTGAAGACTTCAACAACGGCGTCCCGAAGGACGACAACAACAACGACGGTGCGGCACGCCACCTCCTCCGCCGCCGGAAATAGTTTTTTTTGGGGTTTAATACTGTATCTCGAATTCTCGATCATATGAATATAAATTCGTAGTGTCACTGGATGAAAGATATGGTTTGAACGAACTTGCGTTTTTCTCTCTTAATGTACAGACTTATCAAACGATTTTCTTTTGAAGAAAACGTCAACGGTTTTTAAATATAAAACACTCATCGCAAACATTTTAGTTAGAACACCCGTATGCAAACCGACAGCTTCCCAGGAAGCCAAGGGAAAATGTGACGAGCAGGATTTCTGCATCCCTTCAACGCAAACGGTTGTTTTGCATGACCCGTCTGCAACCACGTACAAACAATTGGGTAAGATTTGCATATCTGTCATTTTGGGTATGTTGCCATTTCTCAAACTGGAAAGATTGACATTTGTTTATCTAGTAACATTGCCATTTGTCAACCTTGTAACACTGCGATTTGTCAAAATATGCAGCTACAAATCACTAGCACTATCTAATTTTTGCAACTAAAATACTAGCACTGTTCATATGGACACCACTAGTAGGCGTGAGTTCATGGACGCATATGCAAATGTACCATTGATTACATACAACAAGTCATCAACCCACAACGACAACGAGGATACACGTTGGATTATAGATCATTTCCAACAAAACATTCTAGTAAAGTTTTTCTCACACAACAAATAACAAAGCGATGAAATGAACTTCAGCTCAACCACTCGTCGGCATTGGAAACGCTTGCTTTGAACCAGAAGTGATTTCTGGGAAGGGCCAACTACTGTCAATCTCGAGACCAACGCAGGACTGATCATCTAGGCTGAAGCGGCCTATTTCAATACCCATATTGGGACGGTAGGGAAGCATAGTAATGTCCGAGGTATAGATACAGTTGCTTCTCATAAATGGTAGTAACATTGCGTCAACAGCAGCTGGATCGCCTTCCACCATCATTGGATAGTTTTGTCCAAGGAAGAGCGAGTTTCCTCCAAGACTTTCAATACTGAACCAGGGAGAAGGTGTTGGCGCTAGTACACCAGTATCCATCCTGAATACCCTGCAACGGATGTTGGAATAGGTCCGAAGAGTGCGACCATACGAGACAACACCTGCTTCCTTAGTAACATCAGCAGTGCCCCGTATACAGACAAGAAGAGGTGATCCATCGGAATAAGTTGCCAGGTGCCACTGAGTATATGGGTCCTGCTCGTCCTCATGCTCGTGAATAAAATTTTCAAGTATAGGTGGTGGAATGTTCACAGGACCTTGGAAACACAAGAAGGTTAATTAGTAAAGGGAGACTAGCTAACCCGCATGCATGTGGATGAAACAATTATAATTACAGTGGAAGACAAACATACCGAAATCACAAGGATTCCATGCAAAAATAGTGCCACGAGTGGTGGCAGCAAACACAAAACCCTCGTATTGAATTGCAGCAGAGTACTCATCCGTGTATAGAAACTGATTTTTGAGCAATATCCATCGAGTCGAACCATGAAGGACGGCTACAAGCTTGTCGAAGATAGCGACAACATAAGCATTCCTATAACCCCAAGAGCGGTTGGGAACTCGACAAATTGCTATCTTCCATAGACGACAGTTAGCATGATCGTATTTGAACTCACGTAGAATACAGGTGTACTCAACCTCTGGGCAGTCGTCTGAGATTTTTCGAAGTGGAACCCGGTGACGAGTGTACACATTCACAAGTTCCCACTCGCAGTTGTACCCAATATAAACAACCCAATCTCCATTTGCGCCTGCCCAAGCCTTTCCCTCAAGCGATGGCATCTTGACATCATACGTATCATTATCAAGCGGCATCAACTTACACAAGGCGAGGCTTCCCTCGTCCCCGCGCCAGTCAGCAGGGTCATGTTGAAGAAAATAGGGGAGATCAAACCGCTCCTGAACCCTTGGGTTCCTTGTAATGATGTTATTAGTTGGGTCGAGAATGGTCTTGAACGAACCTGCCATGCTAGCCAAGGTGATGACGTCGCACCGATCAATGAATTCCTCCACCGCGTCATCATTCAGATCGGGGCAAGAATAACGGGGTCGTTTCCGGCTTGTTCCCTCCATGGAGAAGATGATCAAACAATGGCAGAAGGAAGGGTGAAGGCAAATGGAGGAGGGAGGAAGAGCTAGCGTGCGACAGCAGTTCCAAATCGAGAGGGAAAGGCGAAGAGTCGATGGACGGTTGCCACGGTACACGAAGAGGCGCCTGGGGAGCGAACGGTTGCCACAGAGGTCACACACTGACGACAAGGGCCGAGTGAACCGCATGCAATCCCATCGCACAACACACACGTCTTGTTAAGTTGAACCATTTTTGTACTCTTGTGTCAACGCAAACAATTCATCCGAGTGAACCGCATGCCGTATATCCCACACACCTTGATCTGGCTGACCGTTTCTTTCGTGTTGCCTAATCACAAACAGTTCATCCGAGTGAACCGTATGCTGTATATCGCACACACCTTCATATGGCTGCCCGTTTCTTTTGTGTTGCCTAATCACAAACAGTTCATCCGAGTGAACCGTATGTTGTGTATCGCACACGCCTTCATTAGGCTGCCCGTTTCTTTTGTTCCTCCTCATCGCAAACAGTTAATTGAACTGAACCGTATGCCCTTCATTGCACACGCAACTAAAACCTGAACTGTGTTTGATGCATCCGTCGTCGCAAATGTTTTATACATTTCTGACGGTTTTCATACAACACCGTTTATGATTATGGCATCACACATAGTTTCTCGAAGGGTCTCTGATTGTAGTGTCGCGTTAGCAGCATCCTGCAGTAGTAAGAGTCATATGGGTTGTACTCCGTGAAGAACACATGCTCGTGAAAGAAGTCATCATCCTTGAAGTTTTGCTTCTTGGAGAAAGGATCCTTTGGCTTGGGCTGGGGAGTGTCAGTCAATTGCATCACAACCTCAGGAATCGCAGTCTCAGGAACCACAGGCTGAGGAATTTCAGTTTCTTCTTCAGTTGCAGCCTGGTTCTTCCATTCTTCAGCAGCTTGTTCATCAGCACTAGTGGCTGGAATTTCTTCATGAATGGATGGAGTGGTGCGAGGTTCTTCAGAGCCCATTTGAACTTGGGTACGCACTGGGGACTGAGGAATTTGTTGCAGAGGAGTGAACAAAGGAGAATTGGGGTGCCGACTTTCCCAAAAGTCATCATTGATCACTGGTGTTGTGCTCCCAATGTCCACATCCTCATCTTCTTCACTTAATTCTTGAAAGCCTGCCTCTTCAGCTGTGAACTGAGGCACGGGCGATGAGACAACTGGGGTTGAAGGGATTGTATCCACTTCAATTTCTTCGTCCAACTACTCTGAAGAACCAGCAGAAGGAACATCTTCATCGGATCCGCTTGGGATCTCATAGTCTTCACCAAAAGGAACGAGTTCCTTTGATGGCATGCATGAGACTGGAACAACATCAATAGGATTCTCAAAAGAGCTTGTCAATTTGTTCATCTTCTTCGGAGCTAAAGATTCTGATGAAGTTGATGCTTTCCTTTTCTTCACTGTTGCATGCTCCGCAGCCTTGGTCTTCTTAGCTTCTGATGCAGAAGGAAGAATTGGACTTTGTGTAGGTGCAGGAGGAGCAGAGGAAATTGGTTCATTTTCTTCAGGCACAACTGATGTTGTTGCCCTGGCATGGTCAGTTTCTTCAGGCACAGCGGTTGAAGCTTCAGCTGGCCTGACTATTTCTTCAGGCGCAATACTAGTGGTTGCCCTGGCAGTTTCATCAGCGGCTGGAATGCAGTCATCAGCCCTGGTACTAACAGTTTCATCAGCAGCCTGATTTTCATCAGCGGTGCTAGCATGTTCTTCAGTAGGCTGAGCAGATGCCTCAGCATGAGGAATTTCTTGTTGCGTTGGGGTTACAACATTTGAGGTGAATCCCTTCACTACAAAAAAGACACATCCGTGACATTTTGGGCCGAATGAAATTTTTTCCTGTCATACATATGACACTTCTATGACGATAATTGTGACAAAACCCGGTATCATCATAGATGTGGTGGGCTCCTACTTCTATGACAAAAAATCATGACAGAAAATGGGCTTTTCGTCCTAGGCGGGCCGGAGACGCAGCTGCATGACATTATTTGGGTCGTCCATGACGAAAAAGCCATGGTAGAAGCGAGGGCGAGGAAAATTTCGGGGAGTTCCCGGTTACGGTGGGAGGTCGGGGGCCGAGCGATGCGCGTTTCTCTCGTACCCGTACGCGCGTGTGTGCGAGGCGTTGGCTCTAAATGAACCCGAGCGAGGCATTGGGCTCTAACTGAACCCGAGTGGTTGCACTGCAGGCTACGCGTTACTGAACCCGAGCGATCGATCGATGGCTGTTAACTGAACCCGATCGAGCGATTCCTTCGCTACTGCTGCTAACTGAAGCTGATCAATGCTGCCTCTGGATGAACAGTGAGTGTTGCTGGGGGGGTTTGGATGAACAGTTCCCGGTGGGGGTGGATGAACAGGACCCCGTGGTGTTGCCTCTGGATGAACAGGACCCCGATCGATCGAGCCGGTTGGGGCTGGATGAACAGGGCCCCGTGGAGGGCAGGATGAACTGGACCACCCCGTGGAGGGCAGAATGAACAGTAGACGGTGGAGGGCTGGATGAACAGTAGCCCGTGGAGGGGTGGTTGAACAGGAGCCCGTGGAGAGGGCTGGTTGAACAGTAGCCGGTGGAGTAGCGCGTGGTGGAGGCTGGATGAACAGGAGCCCGTGGATGAACAGTCGCAGGTGGAGGCTGGAGGAGGTCGACGGTGGATGAACAGTAGCCCGTGGAGGCGGGAGGGGGTCGACGGTGGAGATGAACAGTGTCCCGTGGAGTCCCGTTTTGTGGTACGCCACACCCCTCCCGATGAACAGGACCCCCGTTTCGACCGTAGCGCTCCAACACAAGTCCGTTTCCTCTGTTTTGCGGTACGCCACACCCCTCCCGATCAACAGGACCCCCGTTTCGACCGTAGGAGGTCCGTTTCCTCCGTTTTGCGGTACGCCAAACCCCTCCCGTTGAACAGGATCCCGTTTCAAACGTGGCCGGTCGAACACAAGGCCGTTTCCTCCGTTCTGCGGTACGCCAGGCCTCGTTTCCATCGGTTGTTCCGTCCAAGCCCTCCCGATGAACACGACGACGCATTCCGTTCCGACCCAGCCGGTTGGCTCCCCATGAACACGACGACGATGTTGTTTCTCCGTTCCGACCCAGCCATGTACACGAGCCCTGGCCGTACGTATGTGCGAGTAGGCGTTCGAGACCCTGCCCGTATGTACGTACGTTGCCGTATTTTCTTTCTTGCACACTGGCCGTTGTACGTACGTGTACATGCTACGTGCGCGCCTCTACTACGACACGTGCGCGCCTCTACATCAACCAGTATGTACGTACACGTTCGTGACCAGAATGACAATGCTACGTACGCTTCGACCAGGTGGGTCCCGACTGTCAGGCACTTCCTTGCCTGCGAAGATGTAGCTGGTGGATCCCAGCAGTCAGGGGGGCGAATCATTTTTTTTTGCCCGGACACACTTCCTTGCGTGTGAAGATGTAGCTGGTGGGTCCCAGCAGTTAGGGGGAAACGTTTTTCGCGAAATACAGTGGCCCATCCGGTGGGTCCCAGCTGTCAGGTGGAGGAATCATTATTTTCCGCGTAATAAGGAGGCACTTCCTTACTGCGGCCGTGGACCCAGCTGTCAGCCTCTCCACGTACAGTCCACGTCCGATGGAAGTCGTTCCTTGACCACGTTGACCACGCCGCGCTGAGAGCACCAGGGCGGTGAACGACAGCGAGGCCTAGGAAGGGGACGACGCGGAGCCGGGGAAGACGCGGCACTTGAAGCCTGCGCGGAGAGGAGTACGAGGGTTCACTGGTTCGGCTGCGGTGTGAGGCTACCATCGCCGCAGGGCCTGGCCAGCGGTGGGAATAGTAGGGGGCGGTGAGGCCTCTGCGGCAGCACAGCCGGCCACGGGAGGCAGGAGCATGCGGCACGACCGGCGCTGCTTTGGGCGGCTGGAGCAAGAAGACCAGAGGTTGAAGAAGCACTACGGCCGTTGGATGGACATCGTACGGTCACTGGAGCTAGAATCGTTCATATTGACTAAAGTTGACAAAGGCCCCCGTCCCAGTCAACTTAGTAGGCCCACAAGTCAGCCTCCCACCATGGTGGGTCCCAGCTAGCAGGGGAGTATTCTTTTTTTTTGCGTAATAAGGAGGCACTTCCTTGCGTGCGAAGATATAGCTGGTGGGTCCGAGCTGTCAGCAGCGGTAACATTTTTTTCACGAAATACAGAGGCCCTTTCAGTGGATCCCTGATGTCTGGTGGAGGAATCATTATTTTGCACGTAATAAGGAGGCATTTCCTTGCATGCGGTCGTGGACCCAGCTGTCGGCCTCTCCACGTACAGTCCACTTCAGATGCATGTCGGTCGTTGACCACGTTGACCAGGCCGCGCCGAGAGCACCAGGGCGGTGGACGACGGCGAGGCCTAGGAAGGGAACGACACAGAGGCAGGGAAGACTCGGCAGTTGTTTCCCACGCGGAGGGGAGTACGAATGTACGAGGGTTTACTGGTTCGTCTACCGTCGCCGGAGAATAACAGTAGGTGTGGGTGAGTAGAGGGATAGCTAGGCCAGCGATGGGAGTACGGTGGGGCGGTGAGGCCTGCGCGGAAGCAGAGCCGGCCGCGGGGACGAGGGAGCAGGCAGTCCCACCGGCGCTTGTTTGAGCGGCTGGAGCGGGAAGAGCAGAGATTGAAGAAGCACGACGGCCGTTGGATGGCCATCCAACAGTCACTGCGAGTGCGTCAACCTTTTTTTTAGGAAAGCCTCAAATCTGTGGAAAACAGCATACAGCCCATCTGCCATTATTTCTAATAATTTACAGCCCATTTGCAAAATATTAAGGTTTTTTTTGGAGCCCATATTCTTTTTGTTAGCATTACAGCCCATATTGTGGCCACGGTTAAAAAATTATACGAAATTTTGCATATTTCGGTGCGGTCCGAACTGTTTTTAATCCCGAAATTTCGACTCACATTCAAACTGATTTTAAAAATAAATGTATATCAATATAAAATCCAACAAATTCTCCACGCATAAAAATTAATGTAATTTAAAATCTCGAAATGAAAAAAAAAATATTTGATACTAATTGCCAGTTTGATGTGTTTTAAAAATGTACAGCCCATTTCTCATTACTGATGGGCCATTTTCTCGGCCAGCCGAATGAAAGCTCTCCTCGTCTTGAAAGATTTGCAGCCCAACAGGCCTGACAAAGCGACTTACTTGGCAAATCACAAAAAAATGGGCTGTGGACGTGGACCCAGGTGTCAGCCTCTCCACGTACAGTACTCTTCCGATGGAAGTCGTTCCTTGACCACATTGACCACGCCGCGCGAAGAGCACCATGGCGGTGGACGACGGCGAGGCCTAGGAAGGGGACGACGCGGAGCCGGGGAAGACGCGGCAGTGGAAGCCCGCGCGGAGAGGAGTACGAGGGTTCACTGGTTCGGCTGCGGTGTGAGGCTGCCGTCGCCAGGGCCTGGCCAGTGGTGGGAATAGTAGGGGGCGGTGAGGCCTTTGCGGCAGTACAGCCGGCCACGGGAGGCAGGAGCATGCGGCACGACCGGCGCTGCTTTGGGCGGCTGGAGCAAGAAGACCAGAGGTTGAAGAAGCACTACGGCCGTTGGATGGACATCGTACGGTCACTGGAGCTAGAATCGTTCATATTGACTAAGTTGACAAAGCCCTCCGTCCCCGTCAACTTAGTAGGCCCACAAGTCAGCCTCCCACCATGGTGGGTCCTAGCTAGCAGGGGAGTATTCATTTTTCTGTGCGTAATAAGGAGGCACTTCCAGTGGGTCCGAGCTGACAGCGGGGGGAACGTTTTTTTCACGAAATACGGTGGTCCGTCCGGTGGGTCCCTGCAGTCAGGGGCAAACGTTTTTTTTGCGAAATACGGTGGCCCGTCCAGTGGGTCCCAGCAGTCAGGGGGGAACGTTTTTTCCGCGAAATACTGGTGGCCCGTCCGGTGGGTCCCTGCTGTCAGGTGGAGGAATAATTATTTTGCGCGTAATAAGGAGGCACTTCCTTGCGGCTGCCGTGGACCCAGCTGTCAGCCTCTCCACGTACAGTACTCTTCCGATGGAAGTCGGTTGTTGACCACATTGACCATCCGCGCCGAGAGCACCACGGCGGTGGACGATGGCAAGGCCTAGGAAGGGGACGACGCGGAGCCGGGGAAGACGCGGCAGTGGATGCCCACGCGGAGAGGAGTACAAGGGTTCACTGGTTCGGCTGCGGTGTGAGGCTGTCGTCGCCGTAGAATAACAGGGGGAGTGGGTGAGTGGAGGGATGGCCTGGCCAGCGGTAGGAGTAGTATGGGGACGGTGAGGCCTCCGCGGCAGCATAGCCGGCCACGGGAGGCAGGAGCATGCGGCACGACCGGCACTGCTTTGGGCGGCTGGGGCAAGAAGAGCAGAGGTTGAAGAAGCACTACGGCCATTGGATGGACATCGTTGACCACGCCGCGCCGAGAGCACCAGGGCGGTGGACGACAGCGAGGCCTATGAAGGGAACGACACGGAGCCGGGGAAGACACGGCAGTGGCTGCCCATGCGGTGGAGAGTATGAGGGTTGACTGGTTCGGCTGCCGTCGCTGGAAAATAACAGGAGGTGTGGGTGAGTAGAGGGATAGACAGGCCAGGGATGCGAGTATGATGGGGCCGTGAGGCCTGCCCGGCAGCACTGCCAGCCACGGGAGGCGGGAGCAGGCGGTTCCGACGGCGCTGGTTTGGGCGGCTGGGGCAGGAAGATCAGAGACTGAAGAAGCACGATTGCCGTTAGATTGACATCTAACGGTCTGACGCTGGTAGAGTCGATTGTTGACTAAGTTTCTTTTTTGAGAAACCTTGTGTATGCACGCACTTAGTAGGCCCACAAGTCAGCCTCCAAATCTGTGGCAAACAACATAAAGCCCATTTGCTATTTTTTATAATTTGCAGCCCATTTGCTAATTCTTAAGTAATTTATTACAGCCCATTTTCTGCCCAGGACCACGGTCAAAAAGTTCAACCTTATTTTGCATATTTTGGTGGAGTCCGAACTGTTGTAATCCCGAAATGATAAACATATTTTTAAGAACGTATTGATTTGCCAAAAAAATCGTTTTGTTTTTGTAAGCAAATAAGACGTGGGACAATTGAGTTGGTTTAAGGGAAAACCAGTGGTAAAAAAATCAGCGCTGGGTGGGAAAAACAACAAAAATAAGGATGTAAATATGAAAAGGCAATTTTATGTGTTTTCAATATAATGATACGTGTATATGAACTAGTAAAACTATAGGTAGAGATTAGAAAACGGATGTAGGACATGCGTTTCAGGAGGAAAATAGAACTGGGCTGTGTGTTTGATTCAGTAAAAAAACTGCCTGCGAATGTTGTAAGACAAAATATAACTAACGCTGGTGGGCCAGAGGCCAGTAGATACCTGCTGGATCTTTGTGCCCCGTTGTCGTCATGGGTTGGGCCTGTTAAAAACAAAACCAACCCTGGGCAGTCTACAGCCCAGTTGAAACTTGCTCGACCTGAAAAAACAATATACGTGCTCAATAAACGAGAGAATTCTGCAAGTACAGACTGATAACTGGGATGCAGCACGGCTATTGTTTTTTTATCATGATAATAAGTGCATGCACTTGTTTCGAAAAAATTAGAGAACTGGGAATTCGAACGGCGGGTGCTTATGCTACCCATCAAATAAAAATCAGGTGCCTGAAAATTCGTTTCGAAACAAATGATTCAGCTTTATATCCACTTCGACCCTCGGCATGATGGTTGGAAGCAAATGCAAGTTCATACCAAAAGATCGTTAACAACAATACCAACTTGCGGACGACAAGGTAGTACAACTACCAATACCAAACTAACTTATAATCTTTTTACTCCTGGCCCTAGTGTTCGTCTGGTAGAAAATCTTGCAGAGGACCAGCTCCCGCTCCTTCTCTTGCTCCAGGTCCCCGAGGTGGTACTGGTGCATCCCCCAGTTGGTCCTCTGTTGGTCGAAGTTCTTGTTGGTGTGCAGCACCAGAACCTTTTTTGCTGCCTGTCTTGTCGGCCGTTGACCATCACCAGCAAGGTATTGCCGGTCTTGTGCCACATCGCGTGCATGCCGCACTCCGACTGTATCTTGTGACGCGTCCACATGCCCCTTTTGAACGCCCTAGAATTGCGCTGGAAGAAATGCTTCCTTAGGCCACTCAGTGTGATACCTGCAGTATTGTGGAATACATGTTTTAGTGTACCTAGTTGGCATTTTCATAACATCTTTGGCATGTTGCAGTCACTTGTTTCACTTTTTATTAACTGTCAAATTGTAATTTCTTCACCAGGTCTGCGTCTAAAAAGAAAAATAGAGCTATAAACAAAGGAATATGTTTGTGCAAGTAGACGGCCGATCGGTGTCTTACCTCGAAGTTTCTCAGGTTGGGTGTAGCATATGCTGTGCTCGCTGTCGATGGTTGGTATGAACAAATCGATGAGAGACTGAAATCTCGCGCTGTCAGCACTCACTTTGGCCTCAAGGTGCTTGATCAGCTCCTGATCCGTGGGATCGAACTTGACGCCAGCCGGCAGCACCAGCCAATCCTTCTTCGACTTGCATCGGTAATTCCAGTTATATGGTACTCAATGTATGATCAATCAACTGTTTTAAGTGAATGATGAAAGATTTCGACAGATAAGTGGTACTCCAAATCTGAAGTCCAGAATACCCGAACACGCCGCCGGGATTCTTGTGTCACCTCACGCGCAGCGTGTTGTCATGTCAATTCAATGTGTGGACATGATGAATAATTTGACCGACGTATACTAGTACTGCTACTGTACTACTTACTAGTCTTATTTAGTGTCACAATTTATACATAGGTTTAACTAACAAGTACGCACTTGAAGCCTAAGTGATATATATATATGGCTTCTGCACAGCATCTCCATCATCATTATCAGTACATCCTACGCAGGTGAGTTAGGATGCACTTGATCCCAGGAAGGTATCTATCCTTCAAACCAGAGGAGTGCTTCAAACTAACAACGGTACATAATATCCAACAAAAGAGGGTCGTGCTACAGCAGCAGAATACATGGCTCAGTCTAGATATCAGCACGAATCAAGTTGTGCATATTTGCTGTTGGCATGAACCACATCGCCGCATGTCGGGTTTGCAAAAGCCATCCATCGCATGGAAGCTTGATGCCTTTCACACACTGAAGATTATCTGGCAACAAGCTGTGTCGACGAATCTCTGGATATGGTGATTCATGAAACCCATAGTATGATGTGTAAACACAGCCCCCCTCGCGAATGGAAGTTGCATAGCACAGTAATCATCGCCGGTGATATGATCGATGATTGGTTGGATGATCGGATAATTGAGCCTGAGGAACAAGGAGTGGTTGCCGAGGCTGTAAACCCGCCTCCAGTTGAATACGCCTGGACCAACGGAGTTGGGATCTTTCTCGAACACGAAGCAGCCATAGCCGTCAATGTCATGAACGCCCCACGCATTGTACTGCATGTGGTTTGATGTAATGGTTTGGTCAATTTGGTATGTGCGAATGAGCATCAAATGACCGCCGTCAGCTGAACGAGCGATAAACCACCACCCATCGGCTGGTATGATTCCAGGTCCTGGAATCATGAAGGCCAGCGCATTTGCGTCTGCTGCAACAATTCAAATTGGAGACCAGAAGGACAAAAATAAACAATCATGTTCAGAGTATGTGTGGAATTAAGATTATTATAACAGTGACACATATCATAGGCAGAGAATTGCAATGCCATGGTCATAATCATACCCCAAGTTAAAAAAATAAGCCAATGGCTTTCATATTCTAGCAATATGTCATGGTTCAAACATCATGTAACAATGAGAGGAAAACAGCTATGACAGCGCCTACTCATATTCTACCATAGCACTTACTACTACTGTTCTCATATCAACTCTAAGCAATAACATGTGTTGTTATAAAAATCTTGTAAACGAGAGTAACATATAGCAATCATGATGTTATGCTCATAATATGTATTCTAACAATCATTAGATGCCAATTGTTCTCATATCAACTCTAACAATAACATGTGTGGTCATAAAAATCTAGGAAATGAGAGGAACATATAGCAATGATGTGGTTATAGACATGCTATGCATTCTAAATTTGTAACAAATGAACAGGCAGTCGTATTCATAAGGTAAAGATGAGATGAGATAGAACAATTACACGACGATAGATTCCACCATTATAGGCAGCCAATCTGTGCATCGACCGCGTAAACGATGCCATCATGCACTATAGCATCAGACAGAAATGTTGCCTCAACAGGATTGATGATGAGCCATAACCATGTATGGCGACCGGATTCCAGATAGACTAATCCCATGTTGAACAAGGCAATGAGCTTGTAATCCATGTAGTCTTCTCATGCTGTGGGCACTTCGCAGATTACAACTTTCTGCAAACAGAGGTCGACCAAAAGCTTGACGCGTCTCGTGCGTAGTAGGTAGGAGTGTCCGGCGGGCCGTGAGGCTCGATGGCGGCGGTATCCAACGATGGAAGGGTGATCTCTCGCTGGGTGTAGATATCCACGAGACGCCACGGACTACCGGTGTGGTGGATGAGGACGATCCAGTTGGCCTTCATGCCCGCCCAGTAGTGGCCGCGCATGAAGGACGGGTGGACGGGTAGTGGTAGCATGTCGAGGGGAACCACGGCAACCTCCGTAGGATCATCAAGTCGGTGTCTGGGCCACCTGCGAGGATCGGGCATCAGCAAGCAGGGTGTCTTGAAAAGAGCCGGCCGGTTGCAGACGAGTAGATGGTACAAAGACACCGAGCATGCGGCCAGACGGACGGTGCTGAGTAGGTCCATACGACTACAGATCTGCTCCAAGAGAACATCGGGGAGGAAATTCCAATCGCGGCTCTGCGTGTCAGTCGGTTCTACCATTGGGGTTTTCGGTGCCTGCGAGCCAGCGGGGAAGTGGATTCGAGCGGGCGAGCGAAGAAGCTTCTCCTCATGTGGCCGAGCAGTGAGCGGGGGGATATGGTACGCGCGAGCTACCAAGGAAGATGGCGCGGGCGGGCGAGCAGTGAGCGGGGGTAAATGGTGTGCGGCCGACGATGGGGAAGAGGGGAGGAAGAAGAGTGGAAGACGGGGAAGAAAGTGCATTCAATCTCAATTCTACTAGTACTACTACCAGGATATACCGTCCTTCGGAGTGTAAATAGTTACACCGATGACATGTGGGTCTACCACAACAGGGCCCATATGTCAGTTAATGGAGGACAGAGGTGCGTAGTCGTATTTGCGGAAGCGTGCTCCACTGGCAAACATGATGGCAGTACTGGGTAAGGCTGATTTAGTAACACCAACACACTGGTTCAGATTATTAATTACGTGTCCCATCTGCTGCAGTGTGTATTGTCACTTCACTGTGAAGACTAGTTGAATAGTTCTCTCTGACCGAGATGGGGAATAATGGATCGCGAGGACTTCCTTTCTACAGTATCCCTGTGCCTCTACGCTCACTTCACTCATTTTGCTCCGTACCTCGTCACTTGTTGAAATCTGTAGAAAGACAAATACTCCATATTTGGGAACAGAGGGAGGCTTTTACTCCGTACTATTTGGGAACAGAGGGAGTATCACCATATGGAGGGAATAGAGGAAGCTTGAAATATGAACATGTCAATGGGAGGGAGTAAGCCCCATGCATGCAACATGCAACACTCACACGTACACATGGACGCACGCAACACTCACGCACCCATGCGGCACACAGCACACGACGCAACACACACGCTCACGTTCAAGTGCTCAACCTACTCCCTACGTCCGTGAAAGACTGTACATTTAGAGATTTACACATTGACCAGGGCATAATTAACGCCCAAAAGTAGCAGACTTATGTGTGCATGCGACCATTGAGATAAGAAGATTAAATGAAGGCCGTTGCATGTTGTAATTAAGGATAGACATGTAGCCTATACCTACAGCACAAGTTGGTGCATTAGTCAATCAATATCGATTTAGATTAAAGGCTAAATGCATTAGAAGTGTAGATGTACATCATGTACTACACTCTTTGTTTTATAGCCGATGTACACTCTTTGTTGGAAGACCGAGGGAGGACACGTGCATGCACTCACATACACAGCCAGGGCGGTTCGTGCGCAAGGGTTGGACTCGTGTCGCGCCTGCGTAAAGTTTTGTTTAACTGATTTCTTTGCTCTGCCAACTGATAGGTGGGACCCAGAAACCAGGTGACAATTTAACCAGTCAACAAAGTGCCACGTCGACTATGTGGCCGGTCAGTATGGTGCAATACGGTGCTCTACGATGAGCTAGTGATCGTATAATCGCCGCAAAACTATATGTAGTGACCGTAAAGAGCGTATTGTTACATACGTAGACCGCCAGTGTATTTTTCTCGTTTCAATTAAGCCATATTAATCGGAAATGACGCAGTATGGACTACTACTACTAGTACTAGTACTGCTTTGATATGTCTCGTCAACTCACCGAACGAGGAGAAGCTTGCTTACTACGCCTCTCCCTCGCCCACGCGCGCGGTGGTTCGCAGGACGAGGAGAGGGTTTTGACTACAGCGCCCTCTCCCTCTCCTTCTCCCTCGCCCTCGCGGTGGACGTGCAGCAGTTCAATCGGTGTCAGATTGCCAGAAGCATATTGTACTGTAGTATCATCATTGTTGGACCTTCCGAAGAGGCGAAGAGCCAAGTGCAAGGTTCACATGAGTACGAACTGTTGAACCTCCCGAAGAGGCAAAGAGCCAAGCGCAAGGTTTTATAGGAGTTGTCGTCCTAGTAGGAGTGTACTACAACTATAGCGAACGATGCTACTGTATGATGCCGCCACGTCACGTATATCCAAAGTTGTGCCACCTTTTTTTCTCAAAGAGCGTGTTGGAGCCCGTGCAACAACCACACAAGTTGCACGTACACATAACACATTTACTAGTAATAAATTCTAAAGGACAAATGCCACTATGCCACACAAGTTCATCTCCAATTCATGTGATAAATTTGTGCACGACTAGTCTACATATATTCACAGCGTTACCGTTCACAATTACCGTACTCCACTTACACGTTATAGAACATGTCCTCCTCCAGGTTCCAGTCCCAGGTGTTCTTCATGGATGGCACGATCCATAGCGGTGGGCAACGGGAATCATTGTCGCAGCTTTCTAGTCCGGTTCCACACGATGGAGACTCATCCAAGCAACAGCGGCATAAATCAGGGATAGCGTGTCCCAGCATGACGTTCATCCGGCGGTGCGCACTGAATACACAACCATGCTTCATGAACGGCCGGCCTTCCGTGTCGTGCACGGAAGGTGGCATCCGCTTCACAATGGGGTAGTTGTCCCCGATGAAAAGCGAGTACTCTCCAAGAGTGTTCCTCGACACCCACTAGCATCACGGGGGTCGAACTCGGCGCCGTTCATCTGGTACACGCGGCATCCCAGATCTGGACACATGGTGACGTACATAGTCAAGGTCATGCATAATAATGTTGTGCTCAAATATGGCGGTCGGTAATACTGTGCAGCAAATAGTACTACTCCAGTATAGAGGAAGTAAAATAATCGGCTTGTTATATATAGCCACTCTTGGCTACATGGATGAGATAGTAAGACATGGAAAAACAAAAATGGTGGCAGCTAGTGGGTTCAAGTCTTCAAGGGCCTAGCTAGCTATATGCTTCCTCCAAGGTAAAAAGTACTCCTCCTAGTACTACAAAGTATACTACTAGTACAACAATGAAAGAGAAGGCGAGAGGTTAAAAAATGGAATGCCTGGGTAGATGGTGACGGTCCGATCGTGGTAGATTGTGTGACCATGTTGCACATCAGTGGTACCATGTGTAACGACTGCTAAGATAGTTGATCCCAATATGCCAAAGTCAGCTACAAGGTTCCAGGTTAGACCGAATCGCGGATGCAAATGCACATCCAGGATCGGCGATCTTATTTTGATCGGGGGATGACTGGTCCCTGCAAAATAATGGAGTACCGTTAGGGATGCAAATGATGGTTTGTGCATTCCGTTTGTAATCTCCCGTACCGTAGGATGGCAACCAGATGAAACAAGTCCCCTGGCTTGTCACCGCGAAGATGCGGCCTAGATGGCGCACGGCGTCTTCGAACGTGTAGGGGTACAAATCTGCCGCCGCCAACATGCGCCAGCCTCTGCCGTTACTGCCCCTTGCATTGATGGCAATCCTTATGTCGAACACCGCGATGAGATAGTAATCGTCGTAGCCACGTCGCTTTGTCGGCGGGTCCGCAATTGCTATCTTCTTCAATCTCATGTAGGCATCATCATACGTATTCAAGCCCAGCCAGTCCGGAAGGCCGATCCCAATGGTGGAGAAGGGGTCTACCGGAACGGCCGCACTGCTGTGGATGTTGTGCAAAATGATGGTGGTATCCGGCCGGAGGTATGCAAGCCAATCTTCATTGGCACCGACCCAGACCTATATATAAGACGGTGGGCAGCGGAGAAATTACGGGATGGAAATGGAATAACTAAGTACTACATGATCAAACTCCATTACTGACCTGCTCATCGGACAAAATCCGACTACCTCTCAACGTCGGCAACTCTAGCGGAGTCAACGTGCAACCATGGCCAGGGAGCGGTGGACTGTTCGAAGGATTGTCCCATAGAAGAACCTTCTCCTCGAGGATGCATGGAAGACCAACAAGCATGGCCTTTTCCCAAGCCTGTTTAAGCAGCGTCTTTAAAAAGTTGGTGCAGGAAGCACCGAGTCTTGCGGCGGTGAGGACGTCGGAGCGGCGTGCGATTTCTCCCAGAGGATCGTCGTCCAAGGTCTCCCAGCCCCGACGAGGAGGAGAACCGCCTGGCGAATCCATGGGTGCAGCGACGAACTGCCTTCTCTTCGAGGGGAGGGGAACTGGCGAGGAGGAGATAAGAGCGTAGTAACTGTAGGGCCTCGTCCCTTCCAACTATAGATCGTTCCTCAGCGAAGGGATGAGGCTATTATTTACTACTAGTACTAGCATTATGGAACGTTATGGGATTGCATTATACTGTAAATAATAGCATTAGTAAGAAATTTTTGGCACTAGGTAGTAGTTTTTGGCGTGGATTAAGAAATTTTGGGTATGTTTTTGCCATTTTTTGTACACGCCAACTAGTGTCAAAAAACGTCTTACATTATGTGACGGAGGAGTACGTACTCGTACTGTAGCAGTACTAGTACTACTTCTCTCAACTAGTAGTGTGATGTACTATACTTCTAGTCTAGTCTAGTATAGTGCACCAGTTTTGAACTCTTGAATCTCAGGGCCAAGGAGCTACAGTTGGAAGTGGAGGGTACTACTGTTCTCTAGAACCATCGCTGTACTATCAATGCAGGGGAAGTACACCTGCGTAGTGGCCTAGTGGGTACTCTCGGTGCTCTATTTAGCCGCTCCTCTCACGCACACACTAGCAGCCTATTTATCAGCGACGGTTACTGCGGGGGCAGAACATTTGAGTTATTTGATACAGCAAGACTAGGCTTTTCACTTCCATTTGTGGAGGTGTAATGGATCTCGTCGAACTTTGTTAGTAGTTCCTTCTTTATGAATGAGATGAAGCAAAGCTTTTGCCTCCGTTTCAAAAAAAACACGTCAAGAGGAATTTCTTTTATAGTAGAGCCGATAATGGAGTGAAGTCCATGCGTGCAACGCCACAAGCTACAGAGTAGTAGTAGAGCACTTTACGTACAGAGCCATATTGCACAGTTCCTAATGCCCCGCCAGGCTTTTCCGGCTCCTCGGGCTTAATTGGGAGGCGCTAGTTTAAATATGCTACTAGCTGGAAGCTGCAAGCGAGGTGCGGCTAGGGCGAGCACGCAAGCCACGGGATGCTGGGAAGGAAAACCCGTTCACGTGGCTTGGCTGTCCAGTGCACCCAGATTGTGGGGCCGCACCTCCGTTTGACTTCGAAACTCAAACTACCCGCGTAAAATATTGGCTCGCAGCGAAGTGTAGTAGTACTATTTTTTTTAAAGGCCGCCGTGCGTTCGGCGGGGATCGAACCCACAAAACGAGGTATACACTCCCGCGACCACTAGTAGTACTCATTGGAGTACAACGCAACCTAGAATCGCCTTTTGTCGCTAGTAGTACGTACATTGTTCCTTACAAGAAACCCCTAATGGTTAATAGTATAGCCAGCTGCTGGCTATAAGCCAGTGCCATGCCATCTACAGCCCATCTTATAGCCAACATGTACAATAATAGATCAAAAGAGTGTACTACTTTTTTATTATGTGGCCCACTTCTCATTCTCACAAAGTGCCTAGGAGCACGTGCTAGAGCTGGCTCTTCACGAAGAGCCCGCTTACCTTCTCTCTCCTCTTCTCTTTCCTCCAACTAAGCAGAAATATACTAGTTTATTTCTTATAGCCCGCTGACTCAGCTCTATTGTACTTGCTCTAATAATGCAAGAAACCACTAAAATGCCAAGAAACTACTACCACTTGCATACGTGGCAGACTTAAGATGAGACTACCTTATCAACCATTGTACATGCTCTTACCAACAAAAATCCTCGAGTGACCTCCTACCTTCGGCCCGTCCACCTAGTCATCCTCAGCCATGGGACGCAGCTACCGCCGCCGGCAGAAGGCGAGGTCAAAACCGCCGGCGGTGCGGAGCCCATGTTGCGGCAGCCCGGATGCCAGCTCCGCCCGGCGCTCGCGGCCGCTAGCTAGCCAAGATAGCTCTGTCCAGCTGCTTGTCTGCAAGGTTTGCTAGCTAGATTGGCACGGCAGCGCGGCGACTTGCTCGGCGCGCGCCACGCTAAGGCCAGCCATCTGGCTCGAGCGAAGGCCAGCGCGGCGGCTTGCTCGCTCGTGAGTCACGCTCGGGCCAGCCTGCCAACCCGTGCGGAGGCCAGCGCGGCGTCCGGCCCGTCCGGCGGAGCGGCGGCCAACTCACTCAGCACCGGTGCCACCGACGAACACGCATCAGTACTGTTTGAAGTAATGTTCAGGAAAAATAATGATTTGAGGGGGAATAACAGGATAGAAGGTCAGATGTGGGTTCCTCGTGTCAACGGTCAAACAAAATGTGTTGGTTTAAGCTGCCTCTCAGCACGGACGTGTGGGCCAACCCTGTCATAAATGGGTTTAGACGAACCTAATCGGTAGGAGTACTAGGTAGTTTTTGGCGTGGATTAAGAAATTTTGGGTATGTTTTTGCTATTTTTTGTACAATAGATTCTTCCTAGGGCTGGTTGAAAGTGGTAGTTTTTTTAAATACTCTACATATTGTAAGTAGGAGTGAAAGTTAAGCTTTGGAAGCCAATAAGCAAGGCTAGTTACATAGTGCATATGTGTACACGATTGAAAGTAAATATCAACCATGAGTGACTAATATCTTGATGGAAAACTCGAAACTATGGAATACTAGGAAAAATGCATGGTTGGAAATACTAGCAATGTTCATGTCCGTTGCAACGAATCATAATTAGAATAATACTTATTCACAAACTTGGTACAAAACACTCTAATTTTGATATACATATGTCACTAGAGATATATTATGTTTCAATTAGAATATATTCCTTGGGCTATTTTGGTGAGGTCAGGGAGCGATGTGGTTGGTTTTAAGATACTAATTATGGGTTTTTCTGCAAATTGGTAGACAAGTGGGATGTTGGTGAGAAAAGGCAACAACTTACCTCACAATCGTTAGATGTAGATCTAATGGTCAGAAACGACGGATGGCAGACACACTAGCATCACCAACTTAGTCTTGTGTAGGAGTACTAGCAAGATCCGTGCACGGAACATCAAGATGCATTTTTTTATAAAACACTTGTTGTGATTGACCCTTGCGGGAGTAATCCCATGTGTAAAAACTAATGATATCTTGAGAAATATGAGATAAGGTGAAGAGGAGTGGGGTGTGGTGGTGGTTGGTGGTCGGACTGAGTGGAGGCATGGGGATTGACGACGCCGGCAGCGGCCACCAGGCCAGTTTGTTCCAGAGGCTTCCTTTCTTAATTGCTCAACAATGAGGTTTGTTGGAGATAAGGATGAACGAGGGAAGGCCTTGTCTGCAAATGTGGAGAGGGGTGCGGGTATCTTTTAGTTTAATTTCCATCCGTCAGATATAGATCGGACGGTCTATATTGCAAGATGGCACACGTACCATCATCACCAACTCGGTTTCTTATAAGAGAAGAAATATAAGTATGGAGATACAAACGTATTATAGATACTTGCTTCCGTAAACTAGCATCTACATTCTATTCAACGCCTCGGCATGTGGGGCCTTAGCACAATGACTTCTCGACTGTGTAAAACAAAGATTTTCCCGTTACCGACAAGGAGGGGGTGACGGCGGCGCGCTTTTTGGCTTGCTCTAGTCCTAGTAGTCATACTAGGTGGTCTAAGCACGTGTAGATTTATTCTTTTTCACGTCTCGTGTTCGCCGTACTGCCACGACTGTTGATGAATAGACGGTAAGTTATTCACGGGGAAACCCTTGTTGAGCGTGTTTGCGAGAGAGAGAGAGAGAGAGAGAGAGAGAGAGAGAGAGAGAGACAGTGTGTGTGTGTGTGATATGTTAGAGACTGAGGCAATGATAACAGATTCTTTGTGTCTATGTGTGTGGAGGATAGAGAGAGACATGTACATGGGGCTTTGTGTTGTGTAACGTGGAGACACATATACATAATTAGAGAGTGAGTGTGTGAGATACACATGCGGACATGAGGAGAGATGAGGATCCAGATAAATGGGTGTTTGTGCGTGTCTATGTGTGTTTGTACACGCGTTTGTGTGTGAGAGGGAGAGAGTGTATGTGGAGTAGAGAGACCACTGATGATGTAAACCTAGTATAAGGGAAGGGGGAATGGTGTGACATGTGTAGTAGCGAGATAGCACGGGTGCGGACGAGGGGAGCAGACTATTTTGAAGAGACATCGAGTGTGTGTGTGGGAGAGGGGTGTGAGAGCGAGAGAAAGAGAGAGCTAGCGACTGAGAGAGAGAGAGAGGAAGAGAGGGGGCGAGAGGGGTCGTTTGTGTCCATAAATGGCGTATAGATAGGGAGACAATGTTGATGTTGTCCGAAATTGGCCTATGAACGGAGATGCAAGGGAAGCGAGTCATCGTGTGTGTGATAGGGACTTCATGAGAGATCTAGAATAGATGGTGTAGAGAACAATGTGCGAAATCAAGAATGATTATACATTAGGGAGCTATGCAAAGAGTCACAACATATATGTATACAGGGAAGGAGCTGGGGCGGGTCCGCATGTGGGAGAGATAGAAAGAGGAGAGTGGTGCACAAGGAGACAAAGTGTGCTTGTTTGCAGTGGGGGTGGTGTGTGAGGTGAGTGCGCGAGAACCACATGACTAGGGAGATAGACGTTTGGGGGCGACGTTTTGTGTGTATGCGAAATATACACTCTACATAGTGCGTGTGCTTGGGTAAGAGAGATAGCGGGAGACCTAGAGAGTGAGGGAAGAGATGTGTGCATTCCCGAGAGACAAAGTGATAGAGACCTATGTTGGGGTCCGGACTTTACAAGAGAGAGGGTGTTAATGTGCTCGTGTGTTGGTGTTTGGGGGAGAGAACGACTTCTCTATGTGTGTGTGTGTGTGTGGTGGGGGGGTTGACTTCAGATAAAGAGTGAGGTGTCTATATTTGAGGGACTTTAGCGTAATTGAGATATTGTGCACTTATGGTTGATCAATTTGTTTCATAGTTTGTACTATGAGATAACGATACTTTTGAACATGCGTGATATACCTTGATGTACCAGAATTACAAACCTAAGATTAGAATTTTGGAATTCGACTCCATCATTAGCTTTTGTAATTCATTTAAACGGAGGTACATTTTTTAAGCCGGGATTTCGTGATTTCAAATTCATATAACAAAACTAGAGATATACACATACGGGCATGTTCAAACTTTATAATCATCCACTTTATTCATACACATACACATTTTTGCTTTTGTCATCATATTTAGGATAAACACATTTGGAATTTCATTTGAATTGGACCGTATGATGGTATTTGCTTGTAGTAGCTCAATGATCCATATTTGAATTGAATGGACAATCTAAGTTTCGAGTTGGAGACATTGATTTTCAAAACTTGCACATTTTTTTTGCGTGCAAAACAAACAAATTGTCGGCCATGATATCATAGTCGGCCGTACGAGAGCAGAATACTTATAATTTTAGGCGCCAAAAGCTTTCAAACTTCCCGCTCACATCGAAATATCACGCGCCCGAAAGTTTAGCCCTGCGATATTCCTGTTTTACCCCTGCCACATGAACGGAAAAGGGCTGCTTTGGTAACTCCATTGTTTTCCCCTCTTTGCCCCCAACATTCTTCCCCAGA
>NC_057799.1:218752379-218767207 GCF_018294505.1 Triticum aestivum
AACCCAACCACCGGAGCAGCTTCTGAAGCCCCGTCCATGGCCACAGATCCGCGTCGTCGACACCATCCTTAACCCAACCACCGGAGCGGCTTCACCTATGCCCTCGTCCACGGCCACAGATCTGCTTCGCCCACACCGTAGTCCACCCTACCGGAGCCGCTCCACAAACACCCTACTCGACGGTTCTAGATCTCCTTACCGGACCCCGACAGCCAGCGCAGCGTCATCACCCTCAACATTTCTAACCTGATTCCCACCGTCTGGAGAGATGCCAAGCACCCGCCACGGCCTAGGTACTTGTCACCTTTAAACCCGTCCGCATCACCTGCCCGATGTACTTATACTAACCGGTCGCTGTTACCTGTTATGCAGCTGGAAAAAACTACAACGACGATGTTTCTTCTGGATCTAACAGCTTGGCCAACCAAGATCCTGGACTGAGGCATTGCTATGATCTTGTAAGCACGTCTCTCTCTCTTGTATTGTTCTGTGCCTGCCAGCGTGCTTTGCTAGGATTTTCGACCAGTAATCCCTTTGTGCAGACAATGATTTCTACTACTGGCTGCTAAATTAGATATGTAGATGTCATACATGATACTACCTCGTACCTCCGTTCCTAAATATAAGTCTTTCTAGAGATTCCACTATAGGCTACATACGGAGCAAAATGAGTGAATCTACACTCGAAAATGCATCTATATACATCTGTATGTGGTCCATACTAGAATCTCTACAAAGACATATATTTAGGAACAGGGGCAGTACATTACACAAAATCGTAGGTGGCATGTAGGAATTCCAGTGCACTACATTAGGCTCCCTTAGAGTGCCTGCTAGTCCAGCATACAGAGTCATGGCTAGTTTATGGTACGCACACAATCGTTAATTGGTGGTTTAAATATGCGCAAGGGATATGCAATGTAGTATCATGTAGAGATGTCTGAAATTAGCCGTGTCAACTTGCAGATAGGGTTACACAATGAAAAAGTACAAGATGTATGTGGCAATTTCATGGAACATCGCAAAAAAGGAGAGGCAGCGGTGAGCCTATACAGTGTGCTATGGTACCTCACTCATCCATTGCAATCATCGTGACATGTTATTTGTATGCCAGTTCTATTATCCAAGTTTCTTAGGGACAGTTATTATGAGTTATCCTAAAAAAATAAGCACCTGTGAATATAAGCTCCATGTAATAAGCCAACCAGTTCTTTTCATTGCGTTTTCAGCTTATCTTTGGTATGATCAGTGGAAAGTCTAGACAGCATTATATTTTTTCATTTTGCTGCCCATATGGAAATTAATTTGACTTGCAAACATCACAAATTGAACCCAGTGCAGTAATTAATATGATAGGAAAACAAACCATCACTATTTGCTCAAAATGCAAATACAAAGATACCATCTACTTGGCACAATCTACTTTGGTCAATGTTTTCCATAGAGATCCCATTGCCTAATTTAAACAAAGAACGCATGACCCACATTTAAATGAAGAACAATTATTTATTGAAATTCGATGGTCCAAGTGGCTGGTTATTATCGTATAGCAGCACCACCTGAAAGCATCATATAGCAGCAGCAGCTCATAGCAACTCATCATACAGCAGCAGCAGTCTGCAACTCATCATATACCAGTAGCAACTCATAGCAATTCATCATATAGCAGCAGCAGGAGCAGCTCATAGCAATTCATCATATAGCAGCAGCAGGAGCAGCTCATAGCAATTCATCATATAGCAGCGGCAGGAGCAGCTCATAGCAATTCATCATCTAGCAGCAGCAGGAGCAGCTTGTAGCAACTCATCATATAGCAGCAGCAGCTCATAGCAATTCATCATATAGCAGCAGCAGCTCATAGCAACTCATCATACAGCAGCAACAACTCATAGCAATTCATCATATAGCAGCAGCAGGAGCAGCTCATAGCAATGCATCATATAGCAGCAGCGGAAGCAGCTCATAGCAATTCATCGTATAGTGGATCAGAATGAAAATTTGGCAAAAAATCAGAGGAGATCCTCACCTTGTTGAATGAGCTCATCCTTCAACAGCACCTCAAGGCCATGGCCTGGGAGGAGGGGAGGGGGAATAAGGTGCCTTCTGCCGCAGTGTAGCATCAGCCGTAGTTGTGCAGCGCCCGCCGGAGTAGTGCGTTGGACGAACCACAATGGAGCAGCTGCTGGAGACCATGAGAATGAGTGGCGGCGCCAGAGGGAGGTTTGCCCCTACCCGCCGGCCATGTAGCCTAGCTGGACATAGCATCATCGAGGACCAGGCCAGATGGGACCAGTGGCGATGGCTCGCTGGAGGAACCCTAGTGCTACAGGCAGGGGATCGAGGTAGAGGGAAAGGGGAGAGGAGATGCAAGCGGGCAGGGCAATGAATGCTTGCGTGTTTGTTTTTACTTGAGGGTCAGGTGTGACACGGGCGTCAGCAGTTGCATTTTGAGTGTAGGCAGACAACAGAGTCATTTCACTATTCCCCTTCCCTCCAATTTTTAGTGAGGTTCTACCCGAAACACCCCCCTCCAAAGCGAAATTAGTTAAGCCCAAGCCCATAACTCAAAAATGACTTCTTTACATCTTTTATGGCTTATTTTGACAATATGCCCTGAAAAGGCAGAATCGAACTGGCCCTTAACTTGCAATTCAATTGTGCGTGCAATGATGAATCACTCCTGCCTGCTATCTGTACATTTAGGCATCATCATACATGGCATAACCTAATACATGTGCATGTCATTGTAGAATCTGGAATATGCAATGTTTATGTTAGTTCATACGTTGCACATGATGTTTAAATGCCCCTTAAATCTGGTCAGTCAAGTGATGGTCCTTAAGCCTCCTTCTTTGCTTCTTTTCTTGATATGTAAGATTTGCTCACACATCTGTTCAATTGCTTGTTTGCATCAGCCAGCCATACTAGGACTGTTTGCTTTGATTACTTGCTGTTCTTGACCTAACACTCTAACAAAGCTTGTCAATGATTTAAACACTAAGGGCTGCTGTAGTCGGGCCTTGTCTAACTCATAGGTGACATATAGGTTTGGCTGTACACTACAGTAGGCTCTCCAAGAGTACCTGGAGATCCAGTTCGAAGGTATGCCTAGTTTTTACATAGTGCAGACATAGTAAATGCTCATTTCATTGTGTGCAAGTGCAAGAGATGCGGCATGTTTCATTTTGTGGTGTTGTTTTGTTATAATCTCATCCTTTTGTGTTCACAGACTAGAAAGTATGCATATTTATCATCCAAGGAGACGAGTAACTAGTTTGTGTCACCTTGCAGAGGGGGTGCAATGAAGATAAGATTGAGGATTTCCAAGTACAAGATGTTAGGAAGGAGCCTTGCAAGAGAAGTAGGAGCTGCGCGGAGCCTCTTCAACCTGCTAAGGTAAGTCACTGTATGCAACTCAACAGTTCAATTCCTTGTTTGTTTCAGGCATAGTTAATTTTCTCTTTTCAATTGCTTTATTTGTCCTCAGTTAATGAGACGCACAAATAATCATGCTCATGTTCGGTACTTGTATCACTATTAGTTTACATAATTAAAGGCCTTACCATTTAATTACTCTGCCGAAGTGTGCCTGAAGCTTTGAAGTCTATTAACTAACTATTATTGCATGAGGCACACAATCTAGTTTATACTACGCTAATGATTGCATAGTTTTGCCTGCTGTAGTATGTTTGTATGAAACCCTCTGCTGTTCATTATGCTCCCTAAGACTTTAATTGAGGCACAGAATGGCCAACTGCTTGCTTACTTATACGCAACGTGTTGTCTAAATTTGTAACTTGTCTGTGTTTTTGATTGGGCCCCAACATCATGCTCCTCTGGTGAGCTAAGAGGGATTTTTGTATGCAGGCTGCACAGACTATCTTTTTTATAATTTTTAAAATATCACCTGCTTATGCTTCATGACGTGTAACATTTTTTTTAAAGTGACGTGTAACATTATTGTTAGTCCTGTTTTGCCATGTAGTACAAAATAGTGTCTTGTTCGCTTCACTTTTGTAACTATATTTTTGCCCTAGTCATGTGTACTTACAGAAACATTTCAGGATGAAGTGACATCAACACAAAGATCTGCAAGCAGTGCGGCATGGCCGTTACCGAATGATTATGGATTGGAATTGGAATGTGCTGATGTTCTCGAGCATCAACTACAGGTGGCAAGACAACGTATACATGATTGTCAACGTATAATCAACAAGTTGAGACTGGACATGCAGGTATTAGATGCAAGAGTCAAAAAAATGAAACAAGACACTTAGGTAACCATGAAGGAATTGGAGATTTTGCAGACTGAAATTTGTGCTATCTGAATCCGGCCAATCCTATTTTCTGAAGAGATTATAGTTCAAATGGAGTTAAGTTGATGCGCGTCCATGATGTATGAGCTGTATTTGCCCAGTGTATGTAATTTGCTGTTTGTGTATGCTTTATTATCACTTGTGCCGAACCATAATGCCCAGTGGGTATAATCGGCTGTAATTTCTTTATTGTATAGTGTAGGATTATTCTACCTTTCTATGCCTTGATCTCTTTGTTGTATAGTATTGAGTAGGATAATTCTTTGAATATGCTATATCGTTCAAATGGGGGCCAACTCGCCCGACCATGGCCCTTCTACGTTCCGTAGGATCCATGGGCCTTCTACGTCTCGTAGGATCCATGGGCCTTGTACGTCTCATAGGATCCATGGGCCTTCTACGTCTCGTAGGATCCATGGGCCTTCTACGTCTCGTAGGATCAATGGGCTGCCGACTCATTTATGGGTCTTGTACGGGCCTTTAATGGGCCATAGACGGGCCTTTAATGGGCCATAGACTCATTTATGGGTCTCGTAGGATCATACGTTTTATGGGCTGACCATAACAGGCCGTTAATAGGCCGTATTTGGTGATGCTATGAAAATGGCCCAACAGACTAACGGTCCACAAACGGGCCGACTGTAATGACGGGCTGAATTTGGCCCACAAGCAGAAAATGACAGTAACGGGCCGTAAGTAACCGAATGCTGCAAATGAGCCCAAGAATAAATGGGCCCTCAGAAGGCCGAAAGTTAACTTGGGCTGGAAACGGCCCAACGGAATAACGGGCCGTTAATGGGTATAAAGTGATACACTGTTCATTACGGGCCAGTTTCACCACGGACCGTTAATGGGTGTAAAGTAATACACTGTTCATTACGGGCCAGTTTTAGCACGGGCCGCTAATGGGCCAAGAGTTACAAAGGGTATGGGCCGAAAGACGTCATGGGCTATACATGGGCCAGAAGTGAAAACGGGCTGGAATCTTATTGGATGGCCCAGATGACGCTACTGGGCCTAATTCGGATAGGGCGTAACGGGCCTTGGGTTAGCGGGCTGTAAATGGGCTATATGCGAATAGGCCGTTAACAGGCTTTCCATGGGCCGGCCCGCCAGCATTTGACCAAGTCAAACGGGCCGGCCTTTTCACTGGAATGGGCCACTGTTGGGCCGTGCCACGTGTCGACGTATCATAGGCGCCTTCTGTCCAGTGAGTGGATGACATCTGTCCCAACGATGAGCCAACACATGTTTCCTCTAGCCAATCGTGATTTTACACGTGGAAAATCCCCATTGGTCGGGGCTGTTAACGGGTTATCGGATCCAAAACCCGACCCGATAGCTTAACGGCGTTCCGTCACGGTGGATGCCACGTGTCGGTCACCCTTGACGAAAGCACTTCTGTGACGCGCGATTTATCGTCATGGAAGTGGACACTGCCGTGATGATAATTTTGGTAATGTCATGGAACACTTCTACGACAGCACAGGTATGACTATCTTGATTCTGTCATAAATTTGTCATGGATGTACATGCATGACAAAAAACACGACCTACTATGACAAACATGTATCATCACGGAAGTGTATTTTTTTTGTAGTGAGCGCAGAGTTTTGTAGGACAGTAGAAATTATCCCTCAAGTAGATGACCTAAGGTTTATCAATCCGTGGGAGGCGGAGGATGAAGATGGTCTCTCTCAAACAATCCTGAAACCAAATACAAGAAATCTCTTGTGTCCCCAACACACCGACTACAATGGCAAATTGTATAGGTGCACTAGTTCAGCGAAGATATGGTGATAAAAGTGTAATATTGATGGTAGAAATATATTTTCATAATCTGAATAAATAAAAACAGCAAGGTAGCAAATAGTAAACGGGCACAAAAACGGTATTGCAATGCTTGAAAATAAGGCCTAGGGTCTGTACTTTCGCTAGTGCAATCTCTCAACAGTGCTAATATAATTGGATCATATAACCGTCCCCCAAAGTGCGATGAAGAAATCACTCCAAAGTTCATATCTAGCGGAGAACATAAGACAAAATTGTTTGTAGGGTACGAAACCACCTCAAAGCTATTCTTTCCGATCAATCTATCATAGAGTTCATACTAAAATAACACCAAGCTATTCCTTTCGATCGATCTAACCAAGAGTTTGTACTAAAATAACACCAAAGCAAATTCAGATGCATAATATTCAATCCAACACAAAGAACATCAAAGAGTGCCCCAAGATTTCTACCGGAGAAACAAAGACAAGAACGTGCATCAACCCCTATGCATACGTTACCCCAATGTCACCTCGGGAATCTGCGAGTTGAGTGCCAAAACATATATCAAGTGAATCAATACGATACCCCATTGTCACTACGAGTATTCAATTGCAATACATATATCAAGTGTTGTGAAATCCATAAAGTATTCAATCCGATAAAACAAAATCTAAAAGGGAAAGCTCAATTCGTCACAAGATAGAGTGGGGAAAACACCTTATCATCCGACTATATTAACAAAGCCCGCGATACAGCAAGATCGTGACATCTCAAGAACACGAGAGAGAGAGAGAGAGAGATTAAACACATAGCTACTAGTACAAACCCTTAGCCCCGAGGGTGGACTACTCCCTCCTCATCATGGTGGCCGCCGGGATGATGAAGATGGCCGCCGGAGATGATTCCCCCTCCGGGAGGGTGCCAGAACGGGGTCTAGATTGGTTTTCGGTGCCTATAGAGCCTTGCGGCGACGGAACTTCTGATCTAGGTTAAACCCGAAGGTTTTTGGAATATTTGTGAATTTATATGGTAAAGAGGGGGGTGCGGGAGGCCACCGAGGTGGGCACAACCCACCTGGGCGCGCCTGAGCCCCCAGGCATGCCCTGGTGGGTTGTTCCCCCTTGGGGCACCCCCCAGGTGCTGCTCTGGCCCATCTTGGGTGTTCTAGTCCATAAAAAATCTCCAGCAAGTTTCGCAGTGTTTGGACTCCGTTTGATATTAATTTCCTGCGATGTAAAAAACAAGCAAAAAACAACAACTGGCACTGGGTCAATAGTTTAGTCCTAAAAATGATATAAAGTTGCTATAAAATGATTGTAAAACATCCAAGAATGATAAAATAACAGCATGAATACTTCATAAATTATAGATATGTTGGAGATGTATCAGCATCCCCAAGCTTAATTCCTACTCGTCCTCGAGTAGGTAAATGATAAAAATAATAATTTATGAAGTGTGAATGCTAGCAAAGTGCACAAGTTTGATCAATGAAAATTTCAATCACTTTTCCTAGCATCATAATAACAATTCTTTCTTATAAAATTTCTCATGTTATAGTAGCAACCAATTCACATGTTAAGGTTCAAACAATGAACTCTCTTGAAACTCAACAACCTATGTTCTTAGTCACCAAGCAATTGCAATTCAACTTATTCAACAGAGTTTAAGTAAGAGCTCTACATACTCAACCATCATATAGTCTTTTATGATTGCTAACACTCACCGCATACACATGAGCAAAACGTTTCAATCGGACACATAGAAAGATAGGGGCTTATTGTTTTGCCTCCCAACGTATTCACCTCAAGGGTGATGTCAACAATAGTAACTCATGCTACCCATATTCAACTGGACATATGTGCCTAGATCTTTCCTCACCACATGATGCTTGTCAAAGGAGAAAAATAAAAAGGAATAGAGAGAAAAACTTTGACTCTTTGCATAAAAGTAAATACTGAAAATTAAAAGATAGGCCCTTCGCAGAGGGAAGTAGAGGTTGCCATGCGCTTATTTGTTTGTATGCTCAACCCCTTAGTGCAAAAGAACATCACGTTATATTGCCCCTTATGATAGCAACCTTTATTATGCAGTCTGTCGCTTTTATTACTTTGCCATCACAAGTTCGTACAACGCTCAATTTTCTCTTACACTAAATGATCTAACACTTTTAGAAGCAATTTTTATTGCCTTATTGCACCGATGACAACTTACTTGAAGGATCTTGCTCAATCCTTAGGTAGGTATGGTGGACTCTTGAAACTAAGATCTGGGTTTTTAAGGGTTTTTTGATCCACAAGTAGTATCTCTACTTTGTGCGGAATTTTTGGCTAGCAAAGATGGGGGGCAAGCACCACATGTTGAAGGATCTATGACAATATAACTTCTATGTGAATATGAACAAACATAAATCATTACGTTGTCTTCCTTGTCCAACGTCAACAATTTTGGCATATAATATTTTGATGGGGGCTCACAATCACAAAAGATTTCTAGGATAGTGTATTTGCATGTGAAAGTTCTCTTCCTTATATTAATTATTCGTGAATTGCTTGTATGACCAAAATTGTGATTGAAAAGCCTCAAAATATTTCACTTTATAAACCCAATGTGAAGCTACCACTAGGCATGATATGATATCAACTTCATGACATTCCATTTATTCAACAATTTACTCATAGGATATAAGTGAAGCACAAGAGCAATTCCAAAGAAAAGAGCTTCGTTGACGGGATGTGAATGCCGCTTACTTAGCCTCCTTGGCAACTATTTGAGGACTCTATTTTATTTAAAAAACTTTCAGATCTAAGTATTTTATAAAAACAGCAAGTAAAACAAAAATAAAATGACATTCTAAGAATAGCACACATCATGTGAAGAAGCAAAAACTTAGGCTCAACCAATACTAACTGATAATTGTTGTAGAAGAAAGGTGGGATGCCTACCGGGGCATCCCAAAGCTTAGATGCTTGAGACTTCTTGAATATTATCTTGGGATGCCTTGGGCACCCCCAAGATTGAGCTTTGGTGTCTTCTTAATTCTTCTCATATCACGGTTTTCCTAAATCTCAAAAGCTTCATCCACACAAAACTCAAAAAGAACTTGTGAGATAAGTTAGTATAAACCAATGCAAAAGTTTTATCATTCTCTACTATAGTGAATCACTTAAATTATTATTCAACATTGCATACTAAATGCCTCTGCATATTTAATACTCCTATCCTCAAATAGAATCATTAAACAAGCAAACATATGCAAACAATGCAAACATAACAGCAATCTGCCAAAATAGTACAGTCTGTAAAGAATGCAAGAGTATAAATACATATTCAACTCCAAACATTATGAAATTATACGACACCGTAGAAAATTTATCAGAGCTTATTTTTGCAAAAAGTTTCAACATTTTATCACATTCTGACTTTTCTAGGGAATTTTTGCAACATCGATAAACTTTCTGTTTTGAAACAGCAACATGTAGACTTGCAAAATAAGCATAGTAAAGGCTTTCAATGCCACTTTTATTGAAATAAAAGATGCAAAAAATTAGTCTAAATAACAGCAAGCAAATCCTAACAAAATAAAATGACGCTCCAAGCAAAACTCATATCATGTGATGAATAAAAATATAGCTCCAAGTGAGGTTACCGATAATGTTGAAGGCGAAAGAGGGATGCCTTCCGGGGCATCCCCAAGCTTAGTTGCCTGGATATTCATTGAATATTACCTTGGGGTGCCTTGGAAATCCCCAAGCTTAGGGTCTTGTCACTCCTTATTCTCCTCAAATCAATATCTCACTCAGAACATGAAAACTTCAATCACACAAAACTTAACGAAACTTTGGTACTGTCAAAGACAAGATTCATAATTGTTCTCACACAATACCTACTGTACCTCATCATTTCCACAATTCATATTGAGCAATATAAGCTATAGAAACTAGAAAACAAGCAAACTATGCATTGACAACAGAATCTGTCAAAAACAGAATAGTACGTAAAGATCTGAATATTAGTCATACTTATGCAACTCCAAAAATTCTGAGAAATTAGGAACACGTAGAAAATTTGTCATCAATCATCTGTAAAAAATTCAGAATTTGTCGACGCTCCAGTGAATTTAAACAATTCTGTTTCCGGAAGCAAAAAAATTTGTTTTTGCACAGATTCAAGTCAACTATCATCCACACTATCCCAAAGGCTTTACTTGGCACTTTATTGAAACAAAAGCAATAAACACATGGTTACTATAGTAGACTAATCATATGAACACACAAAAGCAGTAGGTAAAAGTGTTGGGTTGTCTCCCAACAAGCGCTTTTCTTTAATGCCTTTTTAGCTAGGCATGATGATTTGAATGATGCTCGCATAAAAGATAAGAATTGAAACATAACAAGAGCATCATGAAACACATGGCAAGCACATTTAAGCCTAACCCACTTCCTATGCATAGGGATTTCGTGAGCAAACAATTCATGGGAGCAAGAATCAACTAGCATAGGAAGACAAAGCGAACATAACTTCAAGATTTTCAACATAAACAGAGGAAACCTAATATTATTGCAGTATGTAAAAGCATAAGTTCCTCCCTCATAATAATTTTCAGTAGCATCATGAATGAATTCAACAATATAACTATCACATAAAGCATTCTTTTCATGATCCACATCCATAAAAAATTTATTACTCTCCACATAACCAAATTTATTCTCATGAATAGTAGTGGGAGGAAACTCAACAAAGTAACTATCATGGGATTGAAAATTAAAATCATGATGACAAGTTTCATGGTTATGATTATTCTTTATAGCATATATTTCATCACCATAATCATCATAAATAGGAGGCATGCTTTCATCATAATAAATTTTCTCATCAAAACTTGGGGGAGTAAAAATATCATCTTCATCAAATATAGCATCCCCAAGCTTTTAGCTTTGCATACCATTAGCATCATGGATATTCAAAGAATTCATACTAACAACATTGCAATCATGCTTATCATTTAAATATTTTGTGCCAAACATTTTATTGACTTCTTCTTCTAACAATTGAGCAAAATTTTCCTTTCCATCATTTTCACGAAAGACATTATAAAGATGAATAATATGATGCAACCTCAATTCCATTTTTTTAGTTTTCTTTTACGAACCAAACTAGTGATAAAACAAGAAACTAAAAGATTCAATTGCAAGATCCAAAGATATACCTTCAAGCACTCACGTCCCCGGCAACGGCGCCAGAAAAGAGCTTGATGTCTACTATGCAACTTTATTCTTGTAGACTCGTGTTGGGCCTCCAAGCGTAGGGTTTTGTAGGACAGTAGCAATTTTCCCTCAAGTGAATTACCTAAGGTTTATCAATCCGTGGGAGGCGTAGGATGAAGATGGTCTCTCTCAAACAATCCTGCAACCAAATACAAGAAATCTCTTGTGTCCCCAACACACCCAATACAATGGCAAATTGTATAGGTGCACTACTTCGGCGAAGATATGGTGATAAAAGTGTAATATTGATGGTAGAAATATATTTTTATAATCTGAATAAATAAAAACAGCAAGGTAGAAAAAAGTAAACGGGCACAAAAACGGTATTGCAATGCTTGAAAATGAGGCCTAGGGTATGTACTTTCGCTAGTGCAATCTCTCAACAGTGCTAATATAATTGGATCATATAACCGTCCCTCAAAGTGCGATGAAGAAATCACTCCAAGTTCATATGTAGCGGAAAACATAAGACAGAATTGTTTGTAGGGTACGAAACCACCTCAAATCTATTCTTTCCGATCAATCTATCATAGAGTTCGCACAAAAATAACACCAAGCTATTCCTTCCGGTCAATCTAACCAAGAGTTCATACTAAAGTAACACCAAAGCAAATTCGGATTCATAATATTCAATCCAACACAAAGAACTTCAAAGAGTGCCCCAAGATTTCTACCAGAGAAACAAAGACAAGAACGTTCATCAACCCCTATGCATAGATTACCCCAATGTCACCTCGGGAATCCACGAGTTGAGTGCCAAATCATATATCAAGTGAATCAATACGATACCCCATTGTCACCATCAGTATTCAATTGCAAGACATATATCAAGTGTTCTCAAATCCATAAATTATTCAATTCGATAAAACGAAATCTCAAAGGGAAAACTCAATTCATCACAAGATAGAGAGGGGAAAACACCATATGATCCGACTATATTAACAAAGCCTGCGATACATCAAGATCATGACATCTCAAGAACACGAGAGAGATTGATTAAACACATAGCTACTGGTACAAACCCTCAGCCCCGAGGGTGGACTACTCCCTCCTCATCATGGTGGCCGCCGGGATGATGACGATGGCCACCGGAGATAATTCCCCCCTACGGCAGGGTGCCGGAATGGGGTCTAGATTGGTTTTCGGTGGCTACAGAGCCTTGCGGCGGCGGAACTTCTGATCTAGGTTAACCCCGAAGGATTTTGGAATATTTGTGAATTTATAGGGTAAAGAGGGGGTGCGGGAGGCCACCGAGGTGAGCACAACCCACCTGGGCGCACCTGGGCCCCCAGGCGCGCCCTCGTAGGTTGTGCCCCCCTCGGGGCACCCCTAGGTGCTGCTCTGGCCCGTCTAGGGTGTTCTGGTCCATAAAAAATCTCCAGCAAGTTTCGCGGTGTGTGGACTCTATTTGATATTGATTTCCTATGGTGTAAAAAACAAGCAAAAAACAGCACCTGGCACTGGGCACCGGGTCAATAGGTTAGTCCTAAAAGATGATATAAAATTGCTATAAAATGATTGTAAAGCATCCAAGAATTACAAAATAACAGCATGAATACTTCATAAATTATAGATACGTTGGAGATGTATCACGCACTTCTGAGACAGCGGCTGCTTATTCAAGTTTTCCTCCAACTCAGCCCAAGCCGCCCTCCAAGAGCGTTCCCAAGAAGCCCAAGACGAAGCCCAAGTCTGTGACAGAGATGACTGCTAAGGAATTATGTGCTGCTCATCGCCGCAACCCCTATAATCAAGATCAAGATCCAGCTCTTGTCAATCGTCCTTTCTGGAACTGGTTTCAGTGGTCTGTCTACTTTGATGTGCTCAAAGCAAAGAAGAATCTCTATGTTGATGTTCGCTCCATCGACATTTTGTTTTTGGAGAAGGATCGTGCTTACTTTGGAGAGGCACTGGATATGTGTGCTCAGTTGAACATTCTCAAGCTCATGGAGTTCAACAAGGATTTTGACGCGGACATGGTGGCTCAGTTTTATGCCACGGTCCACCTTGGCATTGATGAGGAAAGAACTTTGACATGGATGAAAAATGGCAGACTTCTCTCAGTCAAATGGAAGGTGTTCATGGAACTGTTGGGTGTTGAAGACCAAGGACTTGACAACCCGGTTGGCTTTCGTCCTCACAAGAATGTCACTTCTACTCACAAGCAATCTCCCTAGCCTTACATCACTGTGAAGATTCACCCCGTGATGGAGAAGAAGACCTATGAGTTGTTTCCTTTTCTGAACATGCTTCATCACATCTTCAAAGAAACTCCGTTTCCTCGCATTGGAAACTTGGATATGGTCCATTCGTACCTTGTGGATATGTTACTATTTTGCCAGCATGAGAAGGACAACAACACATGAGAGTCCTTGCATATTTCTCATGTCATGTGGTCAGAGCTCGTCTCTGCCATCAGTGAGCGCAAGTGCCCCATCTATGCCCCCTACCTTATGTTGCTCATTGATAAGGCATGGGCACACACTTATCCTGGTGTCTTGCTGGAGACCAGTGACATGATCTCTCACGAGATCAAGCGCTTGAGACAGAAGGAGCACTGGGGCGCTCCTATTCCGGAGTCTGGGATTCTGTCAGGTGCTGACAACGTTGAGGTTGAGGCTGAGGATGATGAGGACTATGAGCCCTCTGGTGTGGAGCCCTCTTAGGTAAAGAAGCTAAAGCACAAGATGATGAAGCTTTTCTGCATGGAGTCTCATGGGCAGTATATGGCTCATGTGTCTGAGAAGAAGCCAAGGAGTCATCAAAAGGAGCTCATGTGTCATCTTGGTGCTACAGTCAACAGTGGGTCTGTAACATCCCAAATTTTCAATTTGGAATGTTATACATAGATCATCATTTGCATATCATGTTTTGTTGCATTTTGACAAATCCTCGATAAATCCTAAGCAACTCAAGGACCCTCGGAGAGAGTTGGGGATTTTCTCGAATTTTCTTATTTGATTTTTCAAACGAGGATTGGGATTTTTAATTATTTTCCCTCCGGAAAAATATCTCATTTTTATTTTAAATAAACGAGAGGAGAAAATTTGACTTCTCCAAAATATTGAAATACTGGAGGAAAAATGTTAAAATCATTATTTGGAATTTATTTGGATTTTATTCACAATTTTATTGCATTAAAAAATATGCATGTTTTCAAAATAATTATTTTTGATTTTAAAAATGTTCACCCTATTCTAGATTTTCTAACAAGACCGGAAAAATTTATTTCATATTTTTTTGATTTTTATTTATTTTTCTACGCAATATTTTTCGCGGCACTTATTAAAAAAAATACGCGCCCGAGCCCACTGCGCCGAGCCCAGCCGACGGCCCGCCCGCGACCTCTCCTTCCTCCCCACGACGCCGCCGGAGTCCGGGAGCGCCACGACGCCGCCGCCGCCTTGGTAGCCCCTTCCCCAAGCCCCCTAGCCCCCCTCCATATATACCCCCCCTCCGTTTTCGCCACCATCGC
>NC_057799.1:219692439-219866376 GCF_018294505.1 Triticum aestivum
CCCACCGAAAGGGCCTCTGTATTTCACGAAAAAAACATTACCGCCGCTGACAGCTCGGACCCACCAGCTATATCTTCGCACGGAAGGAAGTGCCTCCTTATTACGCACAAAAAAATGAATACTCCCCCTGCTAGCTGGGACCCACCATGGTGGGAGGATGACTTGTGGGCCTACTAAGTTGACTGGGACGGGGGCCTTTGTCAACTTTAGTCAATATGAACGATTCTAGCTCCAGTGACCGTACGATGTCCATCCAACGGCCGTAGTGCTTCTTCAACCTCTGGTCTTCTTGCTCCAGCCGCCCAAAGCAGCGCCGGTCGTGCCGCATGCTCCTGCCTCCCGTGGCCGGCTGTGCTGCCGCGGAGGCCTCACCGCCCCCTACTATTCCCACCGCTGGCCAAGCCCTGCGGCGACGGCAGCCTCACACCGCAGCCGAACCAGTGAACCCTCGTACTCCTCTCCGCGCGGGCTTCCACTTCTGCGTCTTCCCCGGCTCCGCATCGTCCCCTTCCTAGGCCTCGCCGTCGTCCACCGCCGTGGTGCTCTCCGCGCGGCGTGGTCAACGTGGTCAAGGAACGACTTCCATCGGAAGAGTACTGTACGTGGAGAGGCTGACAGCTGGGTCCACGGCCACATCCCAGTTTTTTTGTAATTTGCCAAGTAAGTCGCTTTGTCAGGCCTGTTGGGCTGCAAATCTTTCAAGACGAGGAGAGCTTTCATTCGGCTGGTCGAGAAAATGGGCCATCAGTAATGAGAAATGGGCTGTACATTTTTAAAACACATCAAACCGGCAATTAGTTTCAAATATCTTTTTTTTCATTTCGAGATTTTAAATTACATTAATTTTTATGCGTGGAGAATTTGTTGGATTTTATATTGATATACATTTATTTTTAAATCAGTTTGAATGTGAGTCGAAATTTCGGGATTAAAAACAGTTCGGACCGCACCGAAATATGCAAAATTTCGTATAACTTTTTAACCGTGGCCACAATATGGGCTGTAATGCTAACAAAAAGAATGTGGGATCCAAAAAAACCTTAATAATTAGTAAATGGGCTGTAAATTATTAGAAATAATGGCAGATGGGCTGTATGCTATTTTCCACAGATTTGTGGCTTTCCTAAAAAAAGATTGACGCACAAGCAGTGACTGTTGGATGGCCATCAAACGGTCGTCGTGCTTCTTCAATCTCTGCTCTTCCTACTCCAGCCGCTCAAACAAGCGCCGACGGGACTGCCTGCTCCCTCCTCGCCGCGGCCGGCTCTGCTGCTGCGCAGGCCTCACCGCCCCATCGTACTCCCATCGCTGGCCTAGCCATCCCTCTACTCACCCACACCTGCTGTTATTCTCCGGCGACGGCAGACGAACCAGTAAACCCTCATACAGTCGTACTTCCCTCCGCGTGGGAAACAACTGCCGAGTCTTCCCTGCCTCCGTGTCGTTCCCTTCCTAGGCCTCGCCGTCGTCCACCGCCCTGGTGCTCTCGGCGCGGCCTGGTCAACATGGTCAACGACCGACATGCATCTGAAGTGGACTGTACATGGAGAGGCCGACAGCTGGGTCCACGGCCGCACGCAAGGAAATGCCTCCTTATTACGTGCAAAATAATGATTCCTCCACCTGACATCAAGGACCCACCGAAAGGGCCTCTGTATTTCGTGAAGAAAACGTTACCGCCGCTGACAGCTCGGACCCACCAGCTATATCTTCGCACGCAATGAAGTGCCTCCTTATTACGCACAAAAAATGAATACTCCCACTGCTAGCTGGGACCTACCATGGTGGAAGGCTGACTTGTGGGCCTACTAAGTTGACTGGGACGGGGGCCTTTGTCAACTTTAGTCAATATGAACGATTCTAGCTCCAGTGACCGTACGATGTCCATCCAACGGCCGTAGTGCTTCTTCAACCTCTGGTCTTCTTGCTCCAGCCGCCCAAAGCAGCGCCGGTCGTGCTGCATGCTCCTGCCTCCCGTGGCCGGCTGTGCTGCCGCGGAGGCCTCACCGCCCCTACTATTCCCACCGCTGGCCAGGCCCTGCGGCGACGACAGCCTCACACCGCAGCCGAACCAGTGAACCTTCATACTCCTCTCCGCGCGGGCTTCCACTGCCGCGTCTTCCCCGGCTCCGTGTCGTCCCCTTCCTAGGCCTCGCCGTCGTCCACCGCCGTGGTGCTCTCCACACGGCGTGGTCAACGTGGTCAAGGAACGACTTCCATCAGAAGAGTACTGTACGTGGAGAGGCTGACAGCTGGGTCCACGGCCATAGCCTAGTTTTCTTTTGTGATTTGCCAAGTAAGTCGCTTTGTCAGGACTGTTGGGCTGCAAATCTTTCAAGACGAGGAGAGCTTTCATTCGGATGGCCGAGAAAATGGCCCATCAGTAATGAGAAATGGGATGTACATTTTTAAAACACATCAAACCGGCAATTAGTTTCAAATATCTTTTTTTTCATTTTGAGATTTTAAATTACATTAATTTTTATGCGTGGAGAATTTGTTGGATTTTATATTGATATACATTTATTTTTAAAATCAGTTTGAATGTGAGTCGAAATTTCGGGATTAAAAACAGTTCGGACCGCACCGAAATATGCAAAATTTCGTATAACTTTTTAACCGTGGCCACAATATGGGCTGTAATGCTATCAAAAAGAATATCGGATCCAAAAAAACCTTAATAATTAGCAAATGGGCTGTAAATTATTAGAAATAATGGCAGATGGGCTATATGTTGTTTTCCACATATTTGAGGCTTTCCTAAAAAAAGGTTGACGCACAAGCAGTGACTGTTGGATGGCCATCCAACGGCCGTCGTGCTTCTTCAATCTCTGCTCTTCCTGCTCCAGCCGCTCAAACAAGAACCGGCGGGACTGCCTGCTCCCTCCTCCCTGCGGCCGGTTCTGCTGCCGCGCGGGCCTCACCGCCCCACCGTACTCCCATTGCTGGCCTAGCCATCCCTCTACTCACCCACACCTGCTGTTATTCTCTGGCGACGGCAGAAGAACCAGTAAACCCTCGTACAGTCGTACTCCCCTCCGCGTGGGAAACAACCGCCGAGTCTTCCCTGCCTCCGTGTCGTTCCCTTCCTAGGCCTCGCCGTTGTCCACCGCCCTGGTGCTCTCGGCGCGGCCTGGTCAACGTGGTCAACGACCGACATGCATCTGAAGTGGACTGTACGTGGTGAGGCCGACAGCTCGGTCCACGGCCACACGCAAGGAAATGCCTCCTTATTACACGCAAAATAATGATTCCTCCACCTGACATCAAGGACCCACCGAAAGGGCCTCTGTATTTCGCGAAAAAAACGTTACCGCCGCTGACAGCTCGGACCCACCAGCTATATATTCGCACGCAAGGAAGTGCCTCCTTATTACGCACAAAAAAAAGAATACCCCCCTGCTAGCTGGGACCCACCATGGTGGGAGGCTGACTTGTGGGCCTACTAAGTTGACTGGGACGGGGGCCTTTGTCAACTTTAGTCAATATGAACGATTCTAGCTCCAGTGACCGTACGATGTCCATCCAACGGCCGTAGTGCTTCTTCAACCTCTGGTCTTCTTGCTCCAGCCGCCCAAAGCACCGCCGGTCGTGCAGCATGCTCCTGCCTCCCGTGGCCGGCTGTGCTGCCGCGGAGGCCTCACCGCCCCCTACTATTCCCACCGTTGGCCAGGCCTTGCGGCGACGACAGCCTCACACCGCAGCCGAACCAGTGAACCCTCGTACTCCTCTCCGCGCGGGCTTCCACTGCCGCGTCTTCCCCGGCTCCGCGTCGTCCCCTTCCTAGGCCTCGCCGTCGTCCACCGCCGTGGTGCTCTCCGCGCGGTGTGGTCAACATGGTCAAGGAACGACTTCCATCGGAAGAGTACTGTACGTGGAGAGGCTGACAGCTGGGTCCACGGCCACAACCCAGTTTTTTTGTGATTTGCCAAGTAAGTCGCTTTGTCAGGCCTGTTGGGCTACAAATCTTTCAAGACAAGGAGAGCTTTCATTCGGCTAGCCGAGAAAATGGCCCATCAGTAATGAGAAATGGGCTGTACATTTTTAAAACACATCAAACCGGCAATTAGTTTCAAATATCTTTTTTTTTTCATTTCGAGATTTTAAATTACATTAATTTTTATGCGTGGAGAATTTGTTGGATTTTATATTGATATACATTTATTTTTAAAATTAGTTTGAATGTGAGTCGAAATTTCGGGATTAAAAACAGTTCGGACCGCACCGAAATATGCAAAATTTCATATAATTTTTTACCCATGGCCACAATATGGGCTGTAATGCTAACAAAAAGAATATGGGCTCCAAAAAAACCTTCATAATTAGCAAATGGGCTGTAAATTATTAGAAATAATGGCAGATGGGCTGTATGCTGTTTTCCACAGATTTGAGGCTCCGTATCGTAAAATGCGATAAATCCTTCTCTCTCATTTTTTTCTCCCCGAACGTGAATATATGGAGTTGGAGTTGAGGTCGGTGGAGGTCTGTGGGACCCACAAGACCAGAGGGTGCGCCCTAGGGGGGTGGGCGCGCCCTCCACCCTTATGGACAGGGTGTGGGTCCCCTCTGGTTGATTCTTTCGCCAATATTTTTTATTTATTTCAAAAATAATCCCCGTGAAGTTTTAGGTCATTCTGAGAACTTTTACTTCTGCACAAAAATAACCATGGCAATTCTGCTGAAAACAACGGCAGTCCAGTTTAGTTCCATTTAAATCATGCAAACTAGAGTCCAAAACAAGGGCAAAAGTGTTTGAAAAAGTAGATAAGATGGAGACGTATCAACTCCCCCAAACTTAGCCCATTGCTTGTCCTCAAACAATTCAGTCGACAAACTGAAAGTGATAAATAAATACTTTTACAAACTCTGTTTGATCTTGTTGTTGCAAATATGTAAAGCCAGCATTCAAGTTTTTGGTAAAGATTATGAACTAACCATATTCACAATAACATTTAGGTCTCACATTTACTCATATCAATGGCATAATCAACTAGCAAGCAATAATAATAAATCTCGGATGACAACACTTTTTTGAAAACAAACATGATATGATATAACAAGATGGTATCTCGCTAGCCCTTTCTGAGACCGCAAAACATATATGCAGAGCACCTTTGAAGATCAAGGACTGACTAGACATTGTAATTCATGGCAAAAGAGGTCCAGTCACAGTCATACTCAATATAAATTAATAGCAATGCATACAAATGACACTATGCTCTCTAACTAGTGCTTTTTATAAGAGGATGATGACTCAGCAATAAAAGTAAATAGATAGGCCCTTCGCAGAGGGAAGCAGGGATTTGCAGAGGTGCCAGAGCTCGAGTTTTTGAAATAGAGATAAATAATATTTTGAGCGGTATGCTTTCATTGTCAACATAACAACCAAGAGATCTCGATATCTTCCATATTGTTCGCACACAAACACCTCACCATGTACCTCCTACACCGAGGGTGATGCACCGCAGCTCACGTCAAAGGAGACTCGTCTGGAAGCGCGGTACGCAGGCAATCCGGCGAGCGCTTTTGAGCACCCAAAACCCCACACGCCCGGGAGGGACCCTGTCAGGGCGCGCGGCGGCTATGGGCTGACCTAGGTCAACCTAGTCGCCTCTAGGGCCTCGAGGTTCGCTGCCCTGTAATGAAGAAGAATGAACGAAGGATGAGAAAGAAGAAGAACAAGGGAGAAGATAAAAATAAAGGTAAAAGATGATATATTGATTTGTCGATTGTGTCTTGTTCAATCGGCCGTTACCTCTTGTCAATATAAGAGGAGGATGGACTTCCCGTACAAGAGAAGGACTCCAAATCATGTCCAAAGCATGTCCAAATCTTTCCAAAATTAACCGAACTCGGAATTAGGTAAGTCTGGGACGTTAGTTCGGATTTTGACTCTCACAAGCCACAAACCACCTCGGATGAAGATGTGCCCAAAAGCAAATTTAACAGTTTCGATGAGGCAAACAACTTTCATGTTGTACGTTTTTCGATTCGAGGCCATCTTCAGGGTCGAATCAATCGTTCAAGACAGCTGAGTGGTGGCGCTACCCATCACACATCATGTGTGGTGGGGCGCGCCATATGTGACCTCCTAGCTGGGCTGCATTCGAATGACTCTAACTTTTGCATATGATCTCGGATTGAGATAATTTTTATATCAAAATCGACCGGTTCGACGAGACGAAGACAACTCGTGTAGAAAGTTTTTCCATTTGAGCTCGTATTGGGGGCTTAATTGGCCAAACTGTACTCTGAATATAAGATCTTAGTACTTTGAGCATAGTTTCGGCCTTCGAGATGAAATCGGACAGTGATGGCCCAAACTTCAAGCTGTTCATATCAATAATACGAAACTCTTTCATGTAGATCACTTCTCCATTTGAGGCCATCTTAAATAAGTTCTTGACCGTGCCAAAATCTTCTACCAACACATGCCCCCCTGTTTTTCGGCAAAGCTTGTGTGCCGAAAAATAAATTGCACATAGCTTGCTCTAAGGATGATGTCAACACTCCATCAGCCATTTTGCTTGTTCTTAGAACGATAAGTTTATATCTGCCATTGCTTGTGTGAATATTTTGATGCAAGCTTGGGTGAAATTTTCTCAACTTCATTAATCCGACTATAAAGTTCCATAGATATGCATGTCAAAACCATCGATCAACCATATTGTCCACCCTTCTGCTAGGATCTTGCAGATAATCAACAATGAACTTTCTCGAATCCTTGCTTTCGCCAGCATAAAAATTTCATTAGTAGCCGAAGCAGTGGGTTTTGGTTCGGCCTTATCTACGTTGGCAAGAATAAGCATCGGATATTGATAGATATATGCAGTACACCATGATCAACTTAGTAACCAGATGCTTGTTGTGCCAACTCATTTTCTCTTCAATTGTCATGTCTAGATATATGAGCAGTATTAAAGCAACCCAAGGTAAAATTTACATCTACACATATGATACGTCTCCAAAGTATCTATAATTTTTGATTGTTCCATGCTATTATATTATCTGTTTTGGATGTTTAATAGGCTTTAATATACCGTTTTATATTATTTTTGGGACTAACCTATTAACCGAAGGACCAGTGCAAATTGCTGTTTTTTGCCTATTTCAGTGTTCCGCAGAAAAGGAATATCAAACGGAATCCAAACGGAATGAAACCTTTGCGAGGATCGTTTTTGGAACAAACGCAATCCAGGAGACTTGGAGTGAACGTCAAGGAAGCGGTGAGGAAGCCACGAGGCAGGAGAGAGTAGCGAAACACCTTTTCCACCGCCGCAACCTTCTATACCCGTGAGATCCCATCTTGGGGCCTTTTCCGGTGATCTGCCGGAGGGGGATTCGATCATGGAGGGATTCTACATCAACACCATAGCCTCTCCGATGATGTGTGAGTAGTTTACCAAAGACCTTCGGGTCCATAGTTATTAGGTAGATGGCTTCTTCTCTCTCTCTGGATCTCAATACAAAGTTCTCCTCGATCTTCTTGGAGATCTATTTGATGTAACTCTTTTTGCGTTGTGTTTGTCGAGATCCGATGAATTGTGGGTTTATGATCAAGATTATCTATGAACAATATTTGATTCTTCTCTGAATTCTGATATGCATGATTTAATATCTTTGCAATTCTCTTCGAATTATCAGTTTGGTTTGGCCTACTAGATTGATCTTTCTTGCAATGGGAGAAGTGCTTAGCTTTGGGTTCAATCTTGCGGTGCTCGATCCCAGTGACACAAAGGGAACCGACATGTATTGTATTGTTGCCTATCGAGGATAAAAAGATGGGGTTTATATCATATTGCTTGAGTTTATCCCCCTACATCATGTCATCTTGCCTAATGTGGTACTCTGTTCTTATGAACTTAATACTCTAGATGCATGCTGGATAGCGGTCGATGTGTGGAGTAATAGTAGTAGATGCAGAATCGTTGCGGTCTACTTGTCACGGACGTGATGCCTATGTTCATGATCATGCCTAGATATTCTCATAATTATGCGCTTTTCTATCAATTGCTCGGCAGTAATTTGTTCACCCACCATAATATATGCTATCTTGAGAGAAGCCACTAGTGAAACCTATGGCCCCCGGGTCTATTTTCCATCACATAAATATCCTATCAACTTGCTATTTCTGCCGCCGTTTATTTTGCAATCTTTACTTTTCAATCTATACAACAAAAATACCAAAAATATTTATCTTATTATCTTTATCAGATCTCACTTTTGCAAGTGGCCGTGAAGGGATTGACAACCCCTTTATCGCGTTGGTTGCAAGGTTCTTATTTGTGTGTGTAGGTACGAGGGATTTGCGTGTAGTCTCCTACTGGATTGATACCTTTGTTCTAAAAAACTGAGGGAAATACTTACGCTACTTTGCTGCATCACCCTTTCCTCTTCAAGGGAAAACCAACGCATGCTCAAGAGGTAGCAAGAAGGATTTCTGGCACCGTTTCCGGGGACATCTACGCACAAGTCAAGACATACCAAGTACCCATCACAAACTCTTATCCCTCGCATTACATTATTTGCCATTTGCCTCTCGTTTTCCTCTCCCCACTTCACCTTTGCCTTTTCTTTGCCTTCTTTCTGTATGTCTTTTTGTTTGTGTTTCCATGTGCCTTCTATTTGCTTGCATCTTTGCTTGCTAAAAATCTATTGATATGGATGCACTTAAAGTGTTCTACTTGGATCATCTTCGATCCTTATGCTCTCATGCTAAAACCCCAACTAGCCTAGTTGATGGGAAATCTTTAGATGAGCATGATCATTTTGTGTGTCACCGTTTGTCTGAAAAAGGGAGACTCTTATGGGATCAAATAAACAGATTGCTGTGTTACGCTAGGAATCTTTGTGAAATTTATGATTTTACTTGTTGCTCTAAGAACCCTAAAAAACACCTTCCCTACCTATGTGAGTTTAATGATAATGAAATCTTATCTTCTTATGCAAAGGGTGTTTATAGTTACTATGATATCGAACAAATTGAAGAATTTGTTGCTTTTAAGGGTGCTTATGAAGTTGCTTCTTTGATTGAAAAGTATGATATTACTCTCTACGAATCTTAAAACTTTGACATACTTAAATATTGCTATGAAAACTATGCTCATAATGTCTATGTCAAAGAATTTATTGAGAGAATGACCGTTGCTTTGGAAGAAAATAATGATATGCATGAATCTACAGATAATGATGATTCCGATGATTTGATTGAAATTTCCCTTGATGAGCATGATGCTTGCTATTCTTGTGGCCATGATGCCAATATTTTTTAAGACGAATTTGCTATAGTTCCTTATGTTAAACATGTCATCGTTGCTATTGCGCCCATACTTGATAGTTCCTTTGATGAAAAGCATGATTGCAATGATGTTATTATAAATTCTATTGATGTCAATGGTGTTAATGATATGCAAAACCTCAAGCTTAGGGATGCTAGTTTTGCTATGAATACTATTTGTTGTAATGATCATGATTGGGGTGATTCTTCTTTTGATCTTGAAAATTTATTTAAACTCCATGATGAATATGAGATTGATAATAGTGTTTGCAATATTATTGAAAGTGGGTTTGGAAGAGTGTCAACTTTAGATACCACATATTTGGAGAATGTTCAATCTTATGGTATTTTTGATAAAAGTGGGTTTGGAGAGGTCATGACTTTAGTTAATGATAATCCCACTATTTTGGAAGAGTGTCAACTTCGCATGCATGTGGATCGTGTTGAGAATATGTTATGTGATAGATATTTTTTTGAATTTCCTATGATCCTAAATGTATTATTATGAGAGAGGAAAATATGGTTGTAGAAATTTTCATGTTACTAAATTACCTATCGTTATGTTGAGATTGCTATTGTTTTTTTCCGCTTCCTTGCATATGCTAGTTTTTGCTTGCCTTGATAATTTGTTTGCCTATAAGATGCCTATGCATAGGAAGTATGTTAGACTTAGATATGTTTGTCACGTGTTTTATGATTCTCAATTTGTGCTTTAATTCTTGTCTTTGATGTGAGCATCATTAAAATTATCAATGCCTAGTAGGGGCGTTAAACGATAGCGCTTGTTGGGAGGCAACCCAATTTTATTTTTGTTCCTTGATTTTTGTTCCTGTTTAGTAATAAATAATTCATCCAGCCTCTGTTTAGATGTGGTTTTTATGTTTTAATTAGTGTTTGTTCCAAGTAGAACCAATAGGATCTTCTTGGGTGATAGTTGTTTGATCTTGCTGAAAAAGTCAGAAACTTTGCTCTCACGAAAATAATTGTTAAAATTCACCAGAATGTGATAAAATACCAATTCTTTTTGCAGTAGATCAATATACAAATTATCCAGGTTGTGCTAGTTTTTCAGAATTGTTGGAGTTCTAGAAGTATTCGAACAAATCAGATTGCTACAGAATATTCTGTTTTTGACAGATTCTGTTTTTCGTGTGTTGTTTGCTTATTTTGATGAATCTATGGCTAGTATCGGGGGGTATGAACCATAGAGAAGTTGGAATACAGTAGGTTTAACACCAATATAAATAAAGATTGAGTTAATTACAGTACCTTAAAGTGGTGGTTTGTTTTCTTATACTAACGGAGCTCATGAGATTTTCTGTTGAGTTTTGTGTTGTGAAGTTTTCAAGTTTTTGGGTAAAGATTTGATGGATTATGGAACAAGGAGTGGCAAGAGCCTAAGCTTGGGGATGCCCAAATCACCCCAAGGTAAAATTCAAGGACAACCAAAAGCCTAAGCTTGGGGATGCCCCGGAAGGCATCCCCTCTTTCATCTTCGTCTATCGGTAACTTTACTTGAGGCTATATTTTTATTCACCACATGATATGTGTTTTGCTTGGAGCGTCTTGTATGATTTGAGTCTTTGCTTTTTAGTTTACCACAATCATCCTTGCTGTACACACATTTTGGGAGAGACACACATGAATCGGAATTTATTAGAATACTCTATGTGCTTCACTTATATCTTTTGAGCTAGATAATTTTGCTCTAGTGCTTCACTTATATTTTTTAGAGCACGGTGATGGTTTTATTTTATAGAAATTATTGATCTCTCATGCTTCACTTATATTATTTTGAGAGTCTTTTAGAACAACATGGTTATTTGCTTTTTGCTATAAAATTAGTCCTAATATGATAGGCATTCAAGATGGGTATGATAAAAACTTTCATATAGAGTGCATTGAATACTATGATACTTGATCGATGTTTTGAGATATAAAGGTGGTAATGTTAGAGTCATGCTAGTTGGGTAATTGTGAAATTGAGAAATACTTGTGTTAAAGTTGGCAAGTCCCGTAGCATGCATGTATGGTAAACGTTGTGTGACAAATTTGAAGCATGGGGTGTTCTTTGAGTGCTTTCCTTATGAGTGGCGGTCGGGGACGAGCGATGGTCTTTTCCTACCAATCTATCCCTCTAGGGGCATGCGTTGTAGTACTTTGCTTCGAGGGCTAATAAACTTTTGCAATAAGTATATGAGTTCTTTATGACTAATGTGAGTCCATGGATTATACACACTCTTACCTTTCCGCAATTTGCTAGCCTTTATGGTACCGTTCATTGCCCTTTCTCGCCTTGAGAGTTGGTGCAAACTTCGCCGGTGCATCCAAACCCCGTGATACGATACGCTCTATCACACATAAGCCTCCTTATATCTTCCTCAAAACAGCCACCATACCTACCTATTATGGCACTTTCATAGCCATTCCGAGATATATTGCCATGCAACTTTCCACCGTTCCGTTTACTATGACACGCTCCATCATTGTCATATTGCTTTGCATGATCATGTAGTTGACATCGTATTTGTGCCAAAGCCACTTTCATAATTCTTTCATACATGTCGCTCTTGATTCATCCCATATCCCGGTACACCGACGAAGGCATTCACATAGAGTCATATTTTTGTTCTAGTATCGAGTTGTAATATTGAGTTATGAGTAAATAAAAGTGTGATGATCATCATTATTAGAGCATTGTCCCATGTGAGGAAAGACTAACAAATAAAAAAAGAGGCCAAAGAAGCCCAAATAAAAAAAGAGGCCAAAGAAGCCCAAAAAAAGAGGCCAAAGAAGCCCAAACAAAAAAAAATGATGAGAGAAAAAGAGAGAAGGGACAATGTTACTATCCTTTTTCCACACTTGTGCTTCAAAATAACACCTTGGTCTTCATGATAGAGAGTTTCTTATTTTGTCACTTTCATATACTAGTGGGAATTTTTCATTATAGAACTTGGCTTGTATATTCCAATGATGGGCTTCCTCAAAATGCCCTAGGTCTTCGTGAGCAAGCAAGTTGGATGCACAGCCACTTAGTTTCTTTTGATGAGCTTTCATATATTTATAGCTCTAGTGCATCCGTTGCATGGCAATCCCTACTCCTCGCATTGACACCAATTGATGGGCATCTCCATAGACCATTGATTAGCCGCGTCAATGTGAGACTTTCTCCTTTTTTGTCTTCTCACATAAACCCCCATCATCATATGCTATTCCACCTGTAGTGCTATATCCATGGCTCGCGCTCATGTATTGCGTAAGGGTTGAAAAGGCTGAAGCGCGTTAAAAAGTATGAACCAATTGCTCGGCTTGTCATCGGGGTTATGCATGATGGGAGCATTTTGTGTGACGAAAATGAAGCATGGCCAAACTATATGATTTTGTAGGGATAAGCTTTCTTTGGCTATATTATTTTGATAAGACATAATTGCTTGGTTAGTATGCTTGAAGTATTACTATTTTTATGTCAATATTAAACTTTTATCTTGAATCTTGTGGATCTGAACACTCATGCCACAATAAACATAATTACATTGAAAATTATGTTAGGGAGCATTCCACATAAAAAATTCATGTTTTTATCATTTACCTACTCGAGGACGACCAGGAATTAAGCTTGGGGATGCTTGATACGTATCCAACGTATCTATAATTTTTGGTTGTTCCATGCTATTATATTATCTGTTTTGGATGTTTAATGGGCTTTAATATACCTTTTTATATTATTTTTGGGACTAACCTATTAACCAAAGGCCCTGTGCAAATTAATGTTTTTTTGCCTATTTCAATGTTTTGCAGAAAAGGAATATCAAACGGAATCCAAACGGAATGAAACCTTCGCGGGGATCATTTTTTGAACAAACGCAATGTAGGAGACTTGGAGTGGATGTCAAGGAAGCAGCAAGGAAGCCATGAGGTAGGAGGGTGCACCCCCACCCTCGTGGCCCCTCGCGGCTCGACCGACCTACTTCTTTCGCATATATATACTCTTATACCCTGAAACCTTCGGAGAGAGCGACGAAACACCTTTTCCACCGCCGCAACCTTCTGTACCCGTGAGACCCCATCTTGGGGCCTTTTCCGGCGATCTGCCGGAGGGGGATTCGATCACGGAGGGCTTCTACATCAATGCCATAGCCTCTCCGATGATGTGTGAGTAGTTTACCACAGACCTTCGGGTCCATAGTTATTAGCTAGATGGCTTCTTCTCTCTCTTTGCATCTCAATACAAAGTTCTCCTTGATCTTCTTGGAGATGTATTTGATGTAACTCTTTTTGTGGTGTGTTTTTTGAGATCCGATGAATTGTGGGTTTATGATCAACATTATCTATGAACAATATTTGATTCTTCTCTGAATTTTGATATGCATGATTTAATATCTTTGCAATTCTCTTCGAATTATCAGTTTCGTTTGGCCTACTAGATTGATCTTTCTTGCAATGGGAGAAGTGCTTAGCTTTGGGGTTCAATCTTGCGGTGCTCGATCCCAGTGACAGAAAGGGAACCGACACGTATTGTATAGTTGCCATCGAGGATAAAAAGATGGGGTTTATATCATATTGCTTGAGTTTATCCCTCTACATCATGTCATCTTGCCTAATGCGTTACTCTGTTCTTATGAACTTAATACTCTAGATGCATGCTGGATAGCGGTCGATGTGTGGAGTAATAGTAGTAGATGCAGAATCATTTCGGTCTACTTGTCACGGACGTGATGCCTATGTTCATGGTCATGCCTAGATATTCTCATAATTATGCGCTTTTCTATCAATTGCTCGGCAGTAATTTGTTCACCCACCGTAATATATGCTATCTTGAGAGAAGCCACTAGTGAAACCTATGGCCCCCGGGTCTAGTTTCCATCATATAAATGTCCTATCAACTTGGTATTTCTGTCGCCGTTTATTTTGAAGTCTTTACTTTTCAATCTATACAACAAAAATACCAAAAATATTTATCTTATTATCTTTATCAGATCTCACTTTTGCAAGTGGCCGTGAAGGGATTGACAACCCCTTTATCGCGTTGGTTGCAAGGTTCTTATTTGTTTGTGCAGGTACGAGGGATTTGCGTGTAGTCTCCTACTGGACTGATACCTTGGTTCTCAAAAATTGAGGGAAATACTTACGCTACTTTGCTGCATCACCCTTTCCTCTTCAAGGGAAAACCAACGCATGCTCAAGAGGTAGCAACATACCTCAAGATAATTTAAAGGTGATTCGTCAAAACATTGATAACCCTTGGATATTTTATGCACTATACTAATAACGAATCACCGAAAGCCTCACTATGTAAATCACCTATAGCAAGGGAAAGCTCCAATCTGAATAATAATGCATATTCGGCTTTGATCATTTGTGCATATATATTTTAAGCGGCATGAGGCTTCACATAATAGCACCATAAGGAGATATATAAACAACACCAACACCTTGGCCATTGCTACAAATTTAACTATCAATTTATAATCACCATGGTACTAGAGAGGTAAAGCTAAAATCAGTATTATGCATGATCTCAATATGATGCTCACTAATAAAATCAACCATGATTTGGCTTTACGTAAATTCTGAAAACTAATAAGCCAAAGCACACCCAATCAAAATGTAAGTCCACTTTGCAGTTCTGGTGAATTGTTCTATGCATTATATCTTCAATGCCATCAATTTGACAAATTTCTATGCAAGCACTTGTCTCAAACTCTACTCAAACTAAGGACGATTTTAGAATACCGCACTAGCCATTTTTAGATATATTCATAGGGCGATAGATAAATATCGGCCATTACCATGAGGTCCATGTAGAATTCACCCACCAAAGCATGAATAGCCTAAATAAACAAATGAAATAACAATAAAAATATTTTGGCCCCTTTGTATTAGCAACAAAAAACGTAACTAGCCAAATGTATAGTGATTTGGTAATACCCTCTCATGATATGGAAAATTATGTTGCATCCATGGATCAAAATAAATCCATGAGGGTAATTGATCATACCTGGGGATGAATTCCATGGCAAAGGCATCAATGGCACGGTTGAAGAAAATGGATGATGTGCTAACCAAAGATTTTGATGTTGTGATGCACACCTTCGGCTTAATTGTTTGTTGCTTCCATCCTTCTCTTTCTTCACTTTTATTGTACTTGTTACAATAGAAGCATGCACATCAATTTTCTTTTGATTAATCCTCTTGGGAACCCATGCCATGTTCTTCTTTTTCAGCTCTTGTGCACTAAGACTTTGTTATTCCTTCTTTTGCCAATACAATAAGCCGAGTGGGCATTTCGACTGTGATTCTGTTTTGACCAATGGCAATTCTTTTTTGGCCTCATGCACCCTCAACTTATTTTCTTCAAATTTGGCACTTTTATTTTTAACAATTGATTGCTCCACTTCTTTGCCTTTGTAGCCAATGTCAACACTTTAATTGGCTCTTTGTTAATTGAGACCAAATCTGAAGTAGCACACTTACGACCATCTTTATTGACCCGGTATACTTGCTTGACCACCTCTTTCTTCGTCCATGGGGTCCGGACCGATTCCTTATGATTGAAACAATCTTTAACATGTGATTGTTCAAATGTTGATCTTCTCGGAGCTGCATAATATTGGTGAGATGGTCTAAAATAAGATGGAGAATGTGCCCTTGTATCATACCTATCGCATGATGGATATGGATCTACATGAGCATAGGGAGGCTCCACGGCATTGGCATTGGCAGCCCAAAATAAGGATATAAATATGTTGCATTGAAAATCTTACTTTGCCAATACTGATCCTCATATTTGCGCCTAGGGGGTGATCTTGGTGTCTTTGCATGACTTGGCCGATAAGCATTCTTCTCTTCACTCTTCTTTTGATATTTATCAAATAGTTCAGCGAAGGTGATTTTTGATCTCTTACACTAGCGCTTATTTCGGCCTTTATTTTCTTTTGGTTTGCTTTCATCGATCTCTGAATTTTCTTGTTGCCCCCAGTACTTGGCATCTTCTGTGCAACCTTGAGGGGATTCTCGCCTTCAAGAATACCTTCATTGCGCTCTTTAACCACTTCTTTACTTGAAAACTTGATCCCATCATCCACTATTTTTACCTTCTCATCATTTAATGAATCAGCTTGAAGAAGCCGATGCAAAACCTTTTGCCATCAGGACCAGTCGGAATAGATTGTTCATCCTTTGGTGTTTCGACAAATCTCAATCCACCTTTATCAATGGCCAATTGAATTATTTGACGAAACATATTGCAATCCTCAAAAATGTGTTTGAACGAATGATGTAACCTACAATACATTCGTCCTTGAATTGATGGCTTGACATGGTGATCAAGAATTCTTATGTAATTATTTTTCAGCAACAAATCAAATATTAGATCACACATGCTTGAATTGAAGGTAACCTTTTTTTTTCTAGTCGATCTTGCTGTGAGAACGGCTTTGGAGTTAGGCAAACGAATGGTTCAGATTTTGCATCACACGATTCGGCTATGCATTGTGTTTTGCACTCTATCTCCGACGTCTTTGGGTAAGATATTATACTAGCATCGGTTTTCTCAACATAATTTAACATTGGCTTTAAATTTCTAAAACTAAAATAGTTAGAACATACATGTCTCAACTGAGACCAAGTGAAAGCCAAGTACGAAATAAGTAAAGCTACCCAATTAGATATGAGCTTTAGATAAAGCAACGGGGAAAGCTTTGGCTGCAACAATAAGTCATTATCGGTCTTTATAAATGGCGCAATTGGTTGACCGATATGTTCTATAACAATTTTATTGCTAACAAGTAAATTACCCTTCTTCATTGGTCTTTCAAAATTACTTATGAGGATTTTTCTAATAGATGCATCAACAATAAAGCTCTGACCAAATCTGAAAATAGGTAAATTACTTGCTAAACATACCTCTTCAAATATATTGGGAGAGCATGATGGTTGTATCACTTCAATAATACTTTTCTCCGTCTTTGGATGGCTCCCCAATGCCTTTTCATCACCTTTTTCTTGATTCTGTGCATTGTTACTTTAAAGATCCTTGTCAACCGAACTTTGTTTGGCTACTTGTTCTTGTCCTTGAGGCTTGTCAATTTCTGTGGCACGGAACTCATAGGGCAGGAAGTAGGTTCCCTTAACTTCAGAAAAATCAAGCATGGTCGTTTTGCTATGCTTGCCATGCCTTTTCTCAATAATGCTTGCCTCTTTGGATTTGATGGACTCGGAATATAAACTACTTGATTCGGCTTTTTCAACCGAAGCACTTTCATGTTCCGAATCATCATTCTTTTCATTGATTCTAGCAATTGGCAATGCTTCTTCTATTTGAGCCAATTCTTTCTCTGTTTGTTTCTGGCGGCGAGCGGCAAAATTGGCTTTAAGTTTTTCTCAATTTCAGCCCACTCCGGATATGATTGCCCCCCAATGCTTTTAGATTCTTTCGGCAATGACACACGACTGTTGCTGAAATTTTGCAATTGTGTAGGGGGTGTATAATATGATGTAGTACTAGGTGAAGGCATATGCATTGTTGTAAAACTATATTTTTGCTCGCCAATTTTATGAATTGGCAAAGATTCATCTTTTTGCAAAACTCTAGCTTTTATTGCCACATAATCAGGAAATGGCCCTTTTTCATGTTGTTCAAGGCAAAGAGCACTAATCCTCTTATTCTGGGCTAAACTCTTCAATGCAGCCACCACTACCTCATCCTCTACAATATTTGGCACAACCGCCCCTGTAAAATTTACATTTATGCGGCTATGACCAGAAAGGTGTGAAGCCGAATTATGAACATCTACATGTGTGTATGGTGGTGGAAAATTACTGTCATGAGGTGTAGCATATGATGGTTGAGAGTAACTGGCCGAATAGCTAGTAGCAGTATGGCCAATTCTCCCATCCATCGGCAATGTTGGATTCACATATTGCAAATGAGTTGCCGACGAATAAAAGGGAGAAACACTTTCTTGTATGCTATTGGAAATTTTAACATGAGGTGTTTCAAATTGATTAACCAAACCCATGATGTTGTTCATCGGCATATGGATTTGTGGGGTTGCCGATGCATGAGAGTTAGGATACATATATTGTATGTTACTAGTATCATAAGAAGTTGAAGCATGTAAATTACTTTGAATCGGCCTGCACATAATTAGATGCATTATTTAAAATACCAGGGCTGGCCGATAGAGTATACTCATTGAATGATCTAGTAACACCATATGAATTATTTGCATCTATAGTAGGAAATTGGGTATTCATATTACCTTTGTAGATTGCAAACCCTAGATGACGATCTTTTCGTAGCAAGAACGGGCTGGAGACCGTTCAAAGCTTCGAGCCCAGTAGAGTCGCCAAAAATTGTGTTTGCACACGAAACGTCACCGTGTACCTCCAACACCGAGGGTGATGCACCGCAGCTCACGTCGAACGAGACCCGTCCGGAAGCGCGGTATGCAGGCAATCCGGCGGGCGCTTTTGAGCACCCGAAACCCCACACTCCTGGGAGGGACCCCGTCAGGGCGCGCGGCGGCTATGGGCTGCCCTAGGTCGACCTGATCGCCCCTAGGGCCTCGAGGTTCGCCGCCCTGCAATGAAGAAGAACGAACGAAGAACGAGAAAGAAGAAGAACAGGAGAGAAGATAAAAATAAAGGTAAAAGATGATAGATTGATTTCTCGATTGTGTGTTGTTCAATCGGCCATCACCTCTTGTCAATATAAAAGGAGGATGGACTTCCCGTATAAGAAAAGGACTTCAAATCACCTCCAAATCTTTCCAAAATTAACCGAACTCGGAATTAGGTAAGTCTGGGATATTAGTTCTGTTCTTGACTCTCACAAGCCACAAACAACCTCGGATGAAGATGTGCCCAAAAGAAAATTTAACCATTTTGACGTGATGAACAACTTTCATGTTGAACATTTTTCGATTCGAGGCAATCTTCAGGGCCGAATCACTTGCGCAAGACAGCCAAGTGGTGGCACTACCCATCACACATCATGTCTGGTGGGGCGCGCCATATGTGGCGTCCTGGCAGTGCTGCATTCGAATGGCTCTAACTTTTGCATATGATCTCGGATTGAGATAAGTTCTATATTAATATCGACCGGTTCGACGGGTCAAGACAACTTGTGTAGAAAGTTTTTCCATTTGAGGTCGTATTGAGGGCTTAATTGGCCAAACTGTACTCTGAGTATAAGATCTTAGTACTTTGAGCATAGTTTCGGCCTTCGAGATGAAATCGGACAGCAATGGCTCAAACTTCAAAGATCATATCAACAATACGGAACTCTTTCATGCAGATCACTTCTCCATTTGAGGCCATCTTAAATAAGTTCTTGACCGTGCCAAAATCTGGTGTCAACACATAATACATACATTATAGGCGGTTTCCAAACAGAATGGTAAAGTTTATAGTCCCCCGCCACCAACAAGCACATTCCACGGTTGGTCCGATGCAACGGGTACCGTCCAACTAACAACAGACCTGGGGGAGTTTTGTTTGCAATTATATTTTGATTTGATTTGAGCATGGGACTGGGCATCCCGGTTACCAGCCATTTTCTCGTGAATGATGAGCGGAGTCCACTCATCTTGAGAATAACCCACCTAGCATGGAAGGTATTGACAACCCTAGTTGCCACATGAGCGATTCGAGCATACAAAATAGAGTATCATTTGAAGGTTAAGAGTTTGGCACATGCAAATTTACTTGGATCGCCAGGTAAATACCGCATGTAGGTAGGTATGGTGGACTCATATGGAACAATTTTGGGTTTATGGAAGTGGATGCACAAGCAGTATTCCCACTTAGTACAGGTGAAGGCTAGCAAGAGATTGAGGAGCGACCAACTAGTGAGCGACAACTGTTATAAACATGCATTGAGATTAACCAACATTGAATGCAAGCATGAGTAGGATATAAATAACCATGAACATAAATATCATGGAGGCTATGCTGATTTTGTTTCAACTACATGCGTGAACATGTGCCAAGTCAAGTCACTCAAATCATTCAAAGAAGGATACCATCCTATCATACTACATCACAACCATTTAAAAGCATGCTGGCATGCAAGGTAAACCATTATAAACTCCTAGCTAATTAAGCATGGCATGAGTAACTATAATCTCTAATTGTCATTGCAAACATGTTTAATTCATAATAGGCTGAATCAGGAACGATGAACTAATCACATTTACAAAAACAAGATAGGCCGGGTTCATACCAGCTTTTCCTCATCTCAATCATTTCATCATATATCGTCATTATTGCCTTTCACTTGCACGACCGAATGGTGTGGATAATAATAATAGTGCACATGCATTGGACTAAGCTGGAATCTGCAAACATTTAATTCAAAGGAGAAGACAAGGTAATATGGGCTCTTTGTTACATCAACAATAATGCATATGAGAGCCACTCAACAATTTCATCGTGGTCTTCTCCTCTCGACCCCCAAAGAAAAGAAAAGAATTTCAAAGAAACACACTGAAATGTTTTTGGAGTGTTTTCCTGAAGAAAGTAAAACAAGAACGAGAAAAACTATTTACACGTGAAAGCTCCCAACAAGCAAAAGAAGAACGAGAAATCTTTTTGGGTTTTCATTTAATACTACTACTTTGTAAACATGGAAAGTAAACTAAATAGAAGTTACAACTAATTTTTTTTGTTTTTTCTCAAAGTTTTTCAAACACACAAGAAGAAAGCGAGAAAAAGAAACAAACTAACATGGATAATACAATGAAAGAGTATGAACACCGACAACTGAAATGAGTGTGTGAACATGAATGTAATGTCGGTGAGAGATACGTACTCCCCCAAGCTTAGGCTTTTTGCCTAAGTTGGTCTAAGGCCACCACTGACCCGGATGATATCCGAAATCATAGTTGGGGTTGTACTATGCTGCGGCAGCTACCGCTTGGCGGGCTGCTTCTTGGAGGCGAGCGGCCTCTGCTGTTCTCTCATACTCGTTTGCCTCCTCTCTAGTTATAAAATACCTCCCATTTACCTCCGCACAAAGGAATCGGTGAGGTAATAGTATTGTCGACACTTGTCTGACACGAAGTCCTCAAGGCCGGCATTTTGTACATATGCATCAAACTCATCCTTGAACCCTGCATGAACCATGAATTCGTCCGATGGCCATTCACAAGGCCGCACTTGAGCTTCCCTTGTGTTGGGGAACGTAGCAGAAATTCAAAATTTTCTACGCATCACCAAGATCAATCTATGGAGTAATCTGGCACCAAGGGGAAGGGGAGTGCATCTACATACCATTGTAGATCGCGATGCGGAAGCGTTGCAAGAACACGGATGAAGGAGTCGTACTCGTAGCGATTCAGATCGCGGCTGATTCCGATCTAAGCACCGAAGAACGGTGCCTCCGCGTTCAACACACGTGCAGCCCGGTGACGTCTCCCATGCCTTGATCCAGCAAGGAGAGAGGGAGAGGTTGGGGAAGACTCCGTCCAGCAGCAGCACGACGGCGTGGTGGTGATGGAGGAGCGTGGCAATCTTGTAGGGCTACGCCAAGTACCGCAGGAGAGGAGGAGGACATGGAAGAGGGGGAGGGCTGCGCCAGAACTTGGGTGCGGCTGCCCTCCCACCCCCCACATATATATAGGGGCAAGGGAGAGGGGGGCCGGCCCCCTCAGATCCAATCTGAGGAGGGGGCGGCGGCCAGGGGGGTTGCCTTGCCCCCCAAGGCAAGGGGGGCGCCTCCCCTTAGGGTTCCCCCAAACCCCCAGGCGCATGGGCCCTGGGAGGGAAGGCGCCCAGCCCACTAAGGGGCTGGTCCCTCTCCACATACAGCCCATAGGGCCCTTCGGGGCTGGTGGCCCCTCCGGGTGGACCCCCGGAACCCTCCGGCGGTCCCGGTACATTACCGGTGACGCTCGAAACTCTTCCGATGGCCAAAACGGAACTTCCCATATATAAATCTTTACCTCCGGACCATTCCGGAACTCCTCGTGATGTCCTGGATCTCATCCGGGACTCCGAACAACATTCGGTAACCACGTATATCTATTCCCTATAACCCTAGCGTCATCGAACCTTAAGTGTGTAGACCCTACGGGTTCGGGAACCATGCAGACATGACCGAGACGTTGTCCGGCCAATAACCAACAGCGGGATCTGGATACCCATGTTGGCTCCCACATGTTCCACGATGATCTCATCGGATGAACCACGATGTCGGGGATTCAATCAATCCCGTATACAATTCCCTTTGTCTACCGGTATGTTACTTGCCCGAGATTCGATCGTCGGTATCCCGATACCTTGTTCAATCTCGTTACCGGCAAGTCTCTTTACTCGTTCCATAACACATCATCCCTTGATCAACTCCTTGGTCACATTGTGCACATTATGATGATGTCCTACCGAGTGGGCCCAGAGATACCTCTCCGTTTACACGGAGTGACAAATCCCAGCCTCGATTCGTGCCAACCCAACAGACACTTTCGGAGATACCTGTAGTGCACCTTTATAGCCACCCAGTTACGTTGTGACGTTTGGTACACCCAAAGCATTCCTACGGTATCCGGGAGTTGCACAATCTCATGCTCTAAGGAAATGATACTTGACATTAGAAAAGCTCTTAGCAAACGAACTACACGATCTTGTGCTAGGCTTAGGATTGGGTCTTGTCCATCACATCATTCTCCTAATGATGTGATCCCGTTATCAATGACATCCAATGTCCATGGTCAGGAAACCGTAACCATCTATTGATCAACGAGCTACTGAACTAGAGGCTTACTAGGGACATGGTGTTGTCTATGTATCCACACATGTATCTGAGTTTCCTATCAATACAATTTTAGCATGGATAATAAACGATTATCATGAACAAGGAAATATAATAATAACCAATTTATTATTGCCTCTAGGGCATATTTCTAACACCTTGGTGGTTCAAGGTCCGGCTCACGTATCGCAAGCCTCGGTGCTTGCTTCCTCGAAGAACCACCTTGGTACATTTTCCTAGACATTTTTCTTCCTCTGAAAAATTTCTGAAATTTTAGTGACTCAAAATAAAAGTGAACCAAACTCAACAAAATTGATAGCAACTACTCCCACAAGTTCCTAGAGGCTATATCATGCATCAAAACTACTTTGGACCATATAGATATGACATGCAAGCTCAAGAACAAGGTCACCATAACAAAAAAAATTTGCAATAAATAAAGCACTAGAATAAAAACTAATTGGACCATTGGAGGACTCACATACCGAAGAACAATCCCCCAAAGCTGTTTTGCGAATGGAGCTTTGAGCAAGGAGATCGAAAATGGCAGCAAAATGAGAAAGAACACGGGTTTGAACATCTGGAAGAAGACAAAGTGGATGGGTGATGGAATAAGTGGAGGGGACCCACATGGGGCCCACGTGGGACCCACAAGACAAGGGGGCTCGCCCAGGGGGGGTAGGGCGTGCCCTCCACCCTTGTGGCCCTGTGGTGAAGCCCCCTGGTGTGTTCTTAGTGCCAGAAATTCTCAAATATTCTATAAAAACTCATACTAAATTTTCAGGGCATTTGGATAACTTCTATTTTTGGGACATTTTTTATTTCACGGATAATTCAGAAAACAGTCAGAAAATACTATTTTTGCTTTATTAATTCTAAATAACAGAAAGTAAAAAGTGGGTACAGAAAGTTGTGCTTTCTAAATTCATCCATCTCATGCCCATCAAAAGGAATCAATTAACAAGGTTGATCAAGTCTTATTAACAAACTTCTTTCGAATAACATGAAACCGGAGAATTTTCGAATAACACTAGGTTACCTCAACTGGGATATGCATGTCCCCAACAATAAGAATATCATATTTCTTGTTGATAGTAGGAAGAGGGAATTCAAAACCTCCAATAGTAACAGTTGAAATTTTCCCAATAGAATTGATACTATGAACTTGAGGTTGTTACTTTGGAAAGTGTACCGTATGCTCATTACCATTAACATGAAAAGTGACATTGCCTTTGTTGCAATTGTCGGCATTCTAGGAACCGGGGTACCCAGACTTGCCTTCCTATGGCTCGCGGCATGGCTACGTCAGCGGACTGGTACGACCCATCTTCAGCACCAGCAAGAGAAGACCCTCGCGGGGGGCAGGCCTCACGAGGCGGTCCACGTCAGGACCTCCAGAAGGAGCGGCCTCCTCGAGCAGGCTCCTGAGGAGCGGAGATTTCTATGAAAGCCCTCTCCTCATGAGGTTCGGATGATGCAAGCCATGACGACCAAGGCCAGCCGAGCGCCAACGGGCGCAGGATAGCGGGTTTCCTCTTTGGTGCTAAGGAGGCAAGCGCAGGCATCGAGTCCCGAGGAATCAGCCAAAGGTTTCCATTTGCATGCTACAAGACCAAGACCGCCACGACGGTAGGACGAAGGTCATCGCCGAGCCCACCACGGTGTTGCGACCTGAAGCTTTGTAGACGAAGACTGTCGGTGTCAAAACCGGCGGATCTCGGGTAGGGGCTCCCAAACTGTGCGTCTAAGGTCGATGGTAACAGGAGACAGGGGACACAATGTTTACCCAGGTTCGGGCCCTCTCTATGGAGGTAATACCCTACTTCCTGCTTGATTGATCTTGATGAATATGAGTATTACAAGAGTTGATCTACCATGAGATCGTAATGGCTAAACCCTAGAAGTCTAGCCTGTATGACTATGGTAATGAGTATCTCCTCTCCGGACTAAGTCCTCCGGTTTATATAGACATCGGGAGGATCTAGGGTTACACAAGGTCGGTTACAAAGAAAGGAATCCACATATTTGGTCACCAAGCTTGCCTTCCACGCGAAGGAGAGTCCCATCCGGACACGGGTGCGGTCTTCGGTCTTCGTATCTTCACAGCCCATCAGTCCGGCCCATGGTTAACATGCCGGACGCCCGAGGACCCCTTAGGACTCCCTCAGTAGCCCCCGAACCAGTCTTCAATGACGAGGTGTTCGGTGCATATATTCTCTTCGGCATTGCAAGGCGGGTTCCTCCATCGATGACTTCAAGTAGTGTATTCGGCCTTCCATTTAATGTTGTACCCCTCGGCTTCTGTGTATCAACAACTTCAGCTTCCACGTGTTGAGCGATGCGAGAGGTCATGGTATTTTTGCACATAACACCCCGGCCACGCGAGGGACAGCGTCTATTTAACGAGATTGGATCCTAGATCTGTTCAATCATCTCGCGGAGAAAATCCTCAAAGGCTGCTAGGAAAGAACACTCCAACATGTCTAGCGTTTCCAGCCCCTCCTCCCATCCCTGCGGCCCAGAGAGAGGCGAGTGGGAGAAGTGCTCCGTATCCCACAGTCAGCTAGTGAAGCTGCAAACGCAGGGGTCCCCCCTGCGGATTTGGTCCCTGTTTGAGTAGGGTTAGCCTCCTTCGACGGCAAAACCCAGGCGGAGGATTTCCCCATCCGGGGGAAACGAGTGTGTTTTGTCCCCTATCTGCTAAGGGGCGTGGGATTTCCAATTCATCCATTCCTCCGAGGGCTTCTGGAATATTATGGCCTCCAACTGCACAATTTTACTCCAGCCTCCATCCTACACATTGCGGGTTATGTCGCTTTATGCGAATTATTCCTGGGTTGTGAGGCCCATTTTGAACCGTGGAGAAAGTTATTCTGCCTTGTCCCGCGGAACCATGAGGGATCGATATTTGAAGTGGGCGGAGCCGAAATATGGTGCATTGCCGAGACCGGATACCTATCCGGCATGCCGAAGAAGGCGTCTGAAGAGTGGACTTCGGAGTGGTTCTACATTGAGGATGTCGTACTTCCAGACCCAGCCTGGAGGGGCCTTCCTGAGTTCACAAGCGTCTCTTTGAAGAAACGCCACAACTGGCGCCCTCGGAGCCTCGAGGAGGAAGATAGCGCGGAGGTCTGCCAACTCTTGAGCAAGATAAAGATGCTCGCCTAGTCCGGATATACGATAGTTGAAGTAATGGCGACCTCCATAGTGCGGGGGGGGGGGGGGGGGGGGGGGGCAGCCACTCCAATACAGAGGACTTCCCATGTGGCACTATAATGGGGAAGATGACGCCTCCCGCTGCGGCAGGAAAGGTCCAGACACCCCTGCCGCCCTGACCAAAATATTGGCCGAGCTGTTCAAAGGGGAGGAAGAGGAGTTCCTGCGCATCAAACACAGGGAAGGATATTCTATGTATAGTCCTCCTAGCTGGGTAATCCCACAACTCCTCTACTCTACTCATTCTACTCCCTGGGCTATTTTCAATGAACATTAACCCATCCATTTATAATAGCACTGGCGAGGTATCATCATAGATGTGGTGGCCTATGTTGTCTCAACATAGCCGGTCCCCACTCCAATGGCGCCCCTTCCACCCACCCACCCCTAAACCCTAGCTCCCCGGCGATCTCCACTTCTCACCACTAATTTGGTGATCCAATCCACTCATATTGTTCGACGCTCCAAGATCTCTCTCCTCATGTCTTTGGAGAGGGACCGCTCGACTGGATCTACCCTTGGCTTGGATTTCTCCAATGGTAGAGTTTTTGCTGATGAGATCTACAAGGCTTCTGGCCTCACCGTTCATCCTGAGGCTGATCGAGGGGCTTTCACCCTCGTGGTTTCGTTCAGTAGGCATGATTTCAGGCTCAATGATGATTCTGTGGCCGCGGCTCTTGAATCTGCATTGGGTGGTTCGGCCATTGATCTATGGTTTTCACATTGTTGATACTAGATCCTATTCCTGCCCCCAATTCAAATGCTATTTTCATTTGTGGGGTAATGGGGGTCCGAATTGGTATCGTGAGTTCAAAATTTGGAAGAAAGAGTGTGATGCTAAATGGGTTTTGGTTAGCCCCTCCAAACGTAGGGCGGCCTTGGGACTTCTTGCAATGCATAATCCTCCTGTTAAGTCAGCCATTAAGTCTGGATCCACTATTCGGAAGCGTTTATCTTTTGCTACGTTTCAAAATTATGATGTGTGCAAAGGGTATAGATATCATGCGTCTGCTGATTGCATTGCTGCCACGGAAAGTGCTGGTTATGAGCTTCCTGATAGAGAGCGTGTGGTTATTCATCCGCCACCACCAGAAAACCTTAATTGGACCTTGGCTTCACCGCCGATTGTTTTTGGCATGGTGAGCTCGTCGGTGATCCAACATCGTTCATCTCTGGAGGGTCCTGCCTCGGATATTGCGCTGACTGGTTCGGGCGGGAATTCAGGATCTTCAAATCAGCCTAGTTTAGGCCCATCATTGCCCGGCCCATCTGTGCCTAGTTCTTCTCAAGCTGAGGCCTCTTTTGATCAAATGATTAATGATATGGTAGATAAAATTGTTGCGTGTCAGCTATGCTTCAAGCAAGGGCATTTTTCTTCTGCGTGCACGTCAACTTTAAAGTGCTTGGGTTGCTGTCGGGTCGGTCATAGGAGGCGTGATTGCATCCGTTTTGCGTAGCGTCTCGGGTTAGTTTGGAAACCCAAACGCGCTGTCGTTCCAGTTTCCGAGGTTCAAGCTATAGAAGCCGGGAATATCTCTCTGACAGGATATCTACCAAACTTGGACTCCTCTGCTTTCATTGCACCGTCCTCTTCGCCCAATTCCATCCACCTTGGCCCCTCGACTCCTCCGGGCTCACCACTGGCGACACCATCCCAGCCCCCTGAGCCACCATCACCGCCGCCTGCCATGGCCAACTTTCCTCTAGACCCAATGCAGTATGTTCCAGCTGGTCATCATATCATTGATGCTGGAGATGCGCGTTGGCCGCGTACGTGTGACGCCGCACGTTCTGATTTTGCGTCGCCATGAGGACTATATGCTGGCTGAGGTGATGCCACTACCGGAGGCCAACGAGATTGGAGCTGCTCGTGAGGAAGTGGCTGACTGGCTGGAGGCCCATGGCTATCAGGTTCGTTCTGTCCAGCCCTGGATCAATGCGGTCGGTCTATTCAGAGTTAGGGATCCGGCAGTGCGTTTTTCTCTTCTCCAACTGCCCTGTCAACACTTGGGAAACGATCGTTTCGTTCGCTTTATGAAGCATGATGAGGGAGAGGGTTTTCGCGGAGCTCAGGGTTTTCGTCAAGGGTTGATTATGATGCTGGGTATCCCTTTGGATCTGTGTAACACGGATAATATCAAAGCTGCAGTCAATACCTTTGGCAAGTTTCACCATGGGAATAGTCAGGATCCCTACTTGGTCAGAACCCTTGTGTTTGCATCCTTTCCTGAAGATGCGCTCGTTCCATGGGATGTGGTTTTCAATGATTATGCTGCTTGGGGTGGGGCGCGAGTGTCATGGACTGCTCCAATATACATACTAGTGCCAACTTTGCTGAGCAAATGCCTCATGACGAGGATTGGATGCCTATAAATGGAAACCCACACCCTCTGCCTGGTGTGCCTTTTCCAGAGCTCCCTCCTTTCGTCTTGCCCCCTTACCCGGCTATGGGCTGGAATGATGTGCCACCTCCCCCTCCGGAGCAGCCAGACATGGGTGACAACAACTGGGGTAATGCTATTTGGGGTGAGGAAGATGAGGTTGTTCAAGAAGATGTGCAAGTTGAGCAGCAGTCCATGGTTCTTGACCTCTCTGATGATTTCTCTGGCTCTGTTGAGCAAAACATTCAGCCAAATTTTGTTCTGGTTTTTGATGTGGAGCAGAATGCTGAGCCTGCAATTGGTCAGGAGCAACCTGTTGTTGAGGAGCCTGCTTATAACCCTGAAGACAGGGCCATAGTGGTCTACAGACCCCCTATTTCTGCTCAAAACATTGTTGAAGTTGCTGCTATTGAGGAGCCTTTTGTTGCCACTTTTGATGCAGGCAAAGTTCTCTTTGGGCCTAAGCTGCCTCCAGAGTTGGCTTTCAGAAGGAATTTTGAGACATTTCTGCAATCTGACGCAAGTTTTTAGCTCACCAGATCTATTGAGATGCTGCCTATTTCAGTCTACTGTGCTCTCCAAGAGAATTTGGGATTTGGCTTTTGATGTGACAAGATTGACATATCAGGCATCTGAGCAGGAGCATAGGCCTGTGGCAAGGGCCCTTTTTCCTTCTGTGTCTATTGAAGAATCCTCTGACAGAGAGGTAATGTAGTCTGAGCACTTTTCTCCTACAGTGTCTGATGCTACACCATCACAGGAACATAGAAAGAACAGAAGGCCAAGGAAGACCTTGGCGCCGACTCCTATTGTGGAGACTTCAGTTAGGAGGTGTACCAGAGGATCTCTGCAGAGAGATGGTTTCAAGCCAGTCTTTCAGGAGCTGCCTATGCAGTCCAAGAGGAGGAAGCCAAAGTCCAAGCCTTTCTCTGCAACCGTGTGTGAGAACCTGCAAGATGAACAACTTGATGATCTTCCACCTCCAACTCCGATTAGCAAGCTGCAGCGGATTGGAAATGAGCTTGGCATAGCAGATGATCTTCTTACTATGGAGAAGCTTATGGTTGATCCCTCTGCTACTCCTAACAATGGTGCAAATGTGTAGTGGCCTTTCAGTTTGTGGGGGGGTGGCAGCTGTTTTATTTTGGTCTTCAACTGTCAGGGTTATGGTCTTTTGTTGGGCCCTGTAATAGTTTATTTGTGTTATGTTGGACCTATGCTACTTTTATCTTTGCTGGCATTAAGTGCCATCAGACTTTATTCTCTACTCATATATGTTTTAATGAGTAATGCATGTAAGAACTGGAGTGTTTTATGCTGGAATGTTAGAGGATTGAATTCAGATGCAAGGCAAAGAGCTATCAGGCAGAAGTTGGAGGAGAGTCAGTGTGCTATTGCTTGCTTTCAAGAAACCAAGTGTGCTTCTTTTGATTTTAGATCTATTAGATCTTTTTGCCCTAAAAGATTTGATAGTTTTGCTTTCTCCCCATCTGTTGGAGCTTCTGGGGGAATTCTGGTTGTTTGGAACTCCTCTATTTTCTGGGGCACTGTGATTGAGATACAGCCTTTTGCAATCTTAGTTCAGTTTATTTCCAAACAGAATAATGAGAAATGGTTCTTAATATCTGTGTATGGCCCTTGTCAAGGGGAAGCCAGGGATAATTTTGTCAGTTGGCTGTATAATCTGCAAATACCTTTGGGTGAAAACTGGCTAGTGGTGGGTGATTTCAATTTCATAAGATCACTTGATAACAGTAATTTGCCTGGGGGGATCTGAATGATATTTTTATTTTCAATGAAATCATCGCTCACCTAGGTCTGCTGGAACTGCCTCTTAAGGGTCGATCTTACACATGGTCTAATATGCAAGATAATCCATTATTAGAGCAATTGGATTGGTTCTTCACATCTGCTGATTGGATTTCTTCATACCCTATGACTGAAGTTTTGCCCATGGCCAGAACTGCTTCTAATCATGTGCCATGTGTGGTCTCAATCAAGACTTAAAATATTTTGTTTTGAAAATTATTGGGTGGAGCTTGAGGGGTTTATGGAATGTGTTCAACAGTCATGGCAGAAATCCTCTAATTAATCTCACATCACTGCCAGGATTGCTGATAAGTTTAAGTGTTTAAGAGGAGCTCTTAAAAAGTGGCAACTGAATATTTCTAAGCTGAAAGTTTTGATATCCAAATGTAATGAGGTCATACTGTGTCTTAATGGTCTTGAGGAGCTAAGGCCTTTATTCAGACCTGAATTCAACTTCAGGAAGGTGGTAAAATTACATGTGGAAAACCTCTTACATCTTCAATTTCTATATTGGAAAAAGAGGTGTACAATCAGGTATATCAAACTGGCAGGAGAGAACACAAAATTCTTTCATGCAATGGCTACTGAGAGACATATAAGAAACTCTATTGCATCTTTGAGAGATACTGATGGGTCAGTGGTTTCTCAGCACTCTCAGATGGAGGGCATTATTTGGAATTGCTTTAAGAACAGAATGGGAGTTTCTTCTGGGATTGTCATGGGTTTTGACCTCAGTAACTTGCTAAAACCAGTTGATGGGTTGGATTTTCTTACTGAGCCTTTCACAAAGGAGGAAATGGATGATACAGTCAAACATATGCCCATTGACAAAGCTCCTGGACCTGATGGTTTTAATGGATTGTTCTTTAAAAAGTGCTGGCACATCATCTGTCAAGACTTTTATGAGTTGGCTGAGGCTTTTCATTCTGGAACTACAAATTTAGAAAATATTAATGGCTCCTATATCACCTTGAGCCCCAAGAAGTTGGCTCCTGAAGGGATTGGAGATTATAGGACAATTTCTTTGACTGGGATGGGTCTTAAGTTTTTGTCTAAGATGGCTGCTAATAGGTTCCAGAAGATCATCATGGCATGCATTCATAAGAATCAGTATGGTTTTATTAAGAGCAGGACTATTCAGGATTGTATTGGTTGGTCTCTGGAGTATTTGCACCAATGTCACCAATCCAAGAGGCCTATAGTAATTCTTAAACTGGATTTTGAAAGGCCTTTGATTCAATTGAACATGAAGCTATTCTGCAGATCCTCAAGTTCAAAGGCTTCAATCAGAAATGGATTTCCTGGGTCAAGCAGTTGCTTTCTACTGGGACATCATCTGTTCTTTTAAATGGTGTGCCTGGTAGGCAGTTTCTATGTAAGAAAGGGGTTAGGCAAGGAGACTGTCTCTCACCTTTACTCTTTGTTATTGCTGCTGATCTGTTACAGTCAGTGGTAAATGATATGTTCAGGAGGGGAATTTTACAGCTTCCTATACCATGCCATGATCAGGACTATCCAATAGTGCAATATGCTGATGATACCCTAATCATCTTACCAGCAGATAAAAATCATCTTCTGTCTCTGAAAGACATGTTGTAAGTGTTTTCCACATCAACTGGGTTAGTTGTCAACTATCACAAGTCTTCTATGGTGCCCATAAAGGTTGATGAGGACTCTATCATTGGTTTGGCTGCTGCTTTTGGTTGTCAAGTGGGTAAAATGCCCTTCACTTATCTTGGCCTGCCTGTTGGTACTACCATGCCTAAAATGGTGGATTTTATGCCACTTGTTGACTGTATGGAAAGGATGACAGCTAGTTCTTCCTTTCTGAATCAAGGGGAAAGGCTTCAGTTCCTGAATTCTACTCTGTCTTCCATGCCCATCTTTTATCTTGGTAGCTTGCTTGCTCCTGCAGGAATATTAAAACAACTGGAGAGAATTTAGAGGCAATGTCTATGGAGAAATCACAGGGATGAGCCATCACCATCCTTGGCAGCTTGGGATCTCATTTGTAGGCCTAAAAATAAAGGTGGGCTGGGAATTTTGAACTTGGGTGTTCAGAACATGGCTCTCTTGCTCAAACATTTGCACAAATTCTTAAATAGGGTTGATCTACCATGGGTCTCTCTTATTTGGGACACATACTATCACTCTTCTGTTCCTCAGGGGACTAATATTTGTGGTTCTTTTTGGTGGAAGGATATCTGTAAGTTGTTGGATCATTACAGGAACTCAACTTGGATTCAAGTCAATTCTGGACACTCTGCTCTGTTTTGGTTTGACAAGTGGAAGATTGGGGATTCAGTTGCACCTTTGCAATCAAGGTTCTCTAGGCTCTTCTCTTATGTGAAAGATCCATGGATCATAGTCTTTGAGGCCTTCCAATCGCAGGATATGATTAATATGTTCCGTTTACCTCTATCTGCTCAGGCATATCAGGAATTTATGACTGTACAAGATCTTATGGTCTCCTGTAGTAGAGAAGTGGAGGAAAAGGACATTTGGTTCTGGCAGGGGACATGTAATGCATTCAAGCCCAAGCTGTTTTACTCTTTCATGCATTCTAACATGTCTTTTAACTCTCTACTTCTCTGGATATGGAAATCCTCCTGCACAATGAAACTCAAAGTGTTTGCCTGGATGTTAATCATGGACAGGCTCAATACCAAGGATATGGTGGAAAGAAGACATTGGCATCTGGATGATGGGGTTAACTGCCTTCTTTGTCCCTTGAGGACTAGAGAGACCAGAAATCACCTGTTTTTTGAATGCAACTTCAGTGTAAGAATATGGAACTATCTGCAAATTGCATGGTCACCTGGGGATGACATGTCTGCTATTGTTATGCAAGCTAAGAAGGATTTTGCACAGCCTTTTTTTACTGAAGTTGTTTTTGTTGCTTGTTGGAACATTTGGATAATCAGGAATGCAAGAGTGTTCAGGCATGAGAGGCAGAGTTTCAATAAATGGAGAAGTGCATTTATCCATGATATTACACTCATGCAGCACAGAGTCAAGGCTAGATACAAGGAGGACCTGCTAAAGTGGATTTCCTTTCTACCCCCATGAGGTTTTTGTATTCTTAGTAGTTTAGTTTCCTTTCTTTTTCATTTCTGTTTTGATTACCCCTTGTAATCTTTGTACATTGTATTCATCTCTTTTGAATAAAAGTTAAATGCTGTGGGGGGTTTTCCCTACAGTCACCAGTCAAAAAAATAGCACTGGCGAAAGATTTCCGAAGGGCTTCACAGCCCCGCCCCGCAGCCCGAGGGCCACAATCGGGACCTTGACCCCCGATTCGAAGAGGATCCGGATATATCCGTGGTGCTCGAGGGCGGGGTGTTTTACCAAGCGAGCTACGATGGCACAGAAGTGGCCATCATCGCCGATTACCCTGGTCTTTTCCCCGCTTCACACGTAAGTAGTCAGGAGACATCTCCCCCGAAAGGGTTTCCTCGTTCCGCCTCACCCGCCGCACTGTCTCGTGCTTCGGGGAGGCGTTCGACATACCATGCTACTCCAGGAGCGACTCCGAAGAGAGCGGCTCCCACACCGGGCAAGCCTTCTAAGAGGAAGGCAATCGAAGGCACGGTCGGGCCCTCATCAAAGAGGTATGGGTTTGCAAATATGTTTTTTTAATAGTCACAGCCAACTGTGACTTTCATGTTGGTCCTGTATCAGGAAAAGAGTTCGTCGGACTGTGTCCGGGGATCCGGCCAGTTATACTCCCAACAGCCGGGATCCGGCCCCAGCCGAAGAGACGGAGGCTGATATGGGAGTGACGCCGGACTGTCCTTCGGCCGAGGGCTCGGAAAATATGTCCTTCACCAACTCGGAAGTGGAGGGCGCCATGAATCATCGGCGCCGGAGGGCGATTTTACGAGACCCCCACTTTTCGGAAGAGGCGTTTATTGCCTTCAGCTCAGCTGATGCATACATCTGAGCTGCTCGAGATGGGCTTAGCAGAGCCACAAAGTAACATTTAAAAGATGTGCAGGTAAGTTTACTATGTCTGAGTATGGTAACCATATGCCAGTAGCCCCCGAGACTTAAAGAAGTTGGTACAACTGATTTGAGGATCGCTGCACAATTAGGTTCTTTCTGAGAAGAACGACTTGTTGGCCCAAGAGCTAGAAAAGTGCCAGACACAGTTAAATGCAGTTACCAACGAACAGGAAAAATCCAAGAAGGCGTCTTCCGGTAATATTTCCCGCCATCGAGAAACAGTAATTGTATAGTGATTGTGTTAACACTGTGGCTTATCTCATAACAGGATCATCAGATCAACTGGAGGAAAAAGAGTCCAAAAGACGACATGCCGCAGGCAAGCGGGTGCTGGCCCGAGTCAGACAGGAGAAAAACAAACTCCAAGATTCGAATACCCAACTGGGTGAAGAACTGAAAGATGTGCGGGCCCAGTTGGCCGACTCCGTAAAGGAGAACAAAAGGCTGCGAGGCAGCATATTCAGTACGTGGCCGAACCTACCTTGTGATAGTTCGGAGACTAAAGGTACTGATAGAGTTTATGTTTGTAGGTATGCTGACGGGCCGTCCTGAAGAGGAGATGTCCAGATTCTCAGGTGACCTGCTACAAGAGCTGTCGTGCATGCATGAGCAAGCTCGGCAGGCGATGCGAAGCGTTGCCAAGGCCTTGTGGCCATCTGCCTCTCCCCCAGGAAAGATGGAGGAGCTCCTAGAGCTATTCAAGGGAGCACGGCGGCGCATTCGATTGTGGAAAATATCGGCCTGCCGGGACGGTGCGCGAGAGGCCTGGGCCATGGTGAAAACGCGGTACACCAAGCTTGATCCGAATCAAATGGCTCGGGTCAGACCTCTAGGGTCAGATGGGAAAGAAGTTCCTGTTAGTTTGGTATATGACCAAGTAAAAGTAGCCGCCAAGTATTCCCAGTAGGATTGTAAGTTAGATAGCCTACTGGACGGCATAGAGGAGGAAGTTTTTGAGTCCTAAGTGACTATGTACTTTCCTTTGCATACACAACTTTAGCTGAATTGTAAAATGATTGTCATGGCAGACCTTTTCTCCTCAACCTCTGGACCCGAAGGTGCGGAGTATTTCCGAATACCAGAGCGGCCGAGTAGACCGGGTATCCATGGAAACCAGGCGTAGGGGTCATAGTTGCTTGAATAGACAATTATCCGGCTAGTTATGTTATATTACATTAAGATTGTAAGAAACATCTTCTAGAGAGAATAGTTCCGTTAAGGGTTCCTTTCCCTGGGTGTGCATGCGTTAATGTGCATGTCCGAACTGTGATTGAGAAATCGCAGTATGTTTTAACTTCTGGGGGTTCACAATGTAGTAAATGCGAAAAATCATTTTTAATACACCGACCGAATATTCCCTTAAGAACGCTAGCTTTCGTTTTCACCCAGTCTGAGGTACACATCCGGATGACCCGGCAGTAACAATCGCAGAGGTGCTCCCTTTATGCCCTAGCTGAACTAATGGGAACGTAGGGCATAAGCACAGGAGCCAGGCAACCCAGCTTGGCCAAAACTTAAGTCATATCGATGCATATAATGGTGAAGAAAAGGTACATATGGAAAAAGGCACATACGTAGTGAGCTTTAATGCTCGGGGAATAATAATAGCAAGCTTCTTACCAAGAAGCCCCCAGGTATAATGGACGTACATTTTTAAAGATGTGTGCGTCAAGCATGCACGGTCTAACCGCACAAAAAGCTGTAAGGCTGAAGAGAAAAAGTGAAAAGAGAGAGAGAAGAAAAAAGGTATTATGGAAACAACAGGGAGAAGGAGACGAACAAAAAGTTCGGCGCTTAGGCATAGAATCTTCGGAGTCTCGCCGCGTTCCAGGGGTTCGGCTCGAGGCGATTGTCTGAAGGGACCCTCCCATTTGGGCTTGAGTTTGTCCTTTTTCTTCTTCGGCAAGCATAGAACGAGTTCGCCAACGTCACAAGTCTCGGCCCGTACTTCGTGGGCCTGTTGTTGATAAAATGCGGAACGGGATTTTGCAACGTCACGCTCCTCCTCCAGGGCGTCTAGGCTGTCCTGCCGATCGAGCTCGGCCTCTCTCTCTCTTCGTACATGTGCACCCGAGGTGAGTCATGTATAATGTCGCAGGGTAGCACAGCCTCTGCGCCGTACACCATGAAAAATGTGTGTATCCGGTAGTGCGATTGGGCGTGGTCCGCAGCCCCCAGAGTACGGAGTCAAGCTCCTCAACCCAGTGTTTGTCTGATTCCTTCAAAGACCGCACCAGTCTGGGTTTGATGCCGCTCATAATAAGACCGTTGGACCATTTGACTTGCCCGTTTGTCTGCGGATGATAGACAGAGGCGTAATCAAGCTTGATGCCCAGATTAGCGCACCAGGTTTTCGCTTCGCCGGCTGTGAAGTTGGAGCCATTATCAGTGATGGTGCTGTGTGGAACACCGTAACGGTGTACGACGCTGGATATGAAATCTATCATCGGCCCGGACTCGGCCATTTTAACTGGTTTGGCCTCTATCCACTTAGTGAATTTATCCACCATGACCAGCATATTTTTTTTCTTATGGCTTCCTCCTTTAAGGGGTCCAACCATATCCAGTCCCCAGACCGCAAAAGGCCAAGTGATGGGGATTGTTTGTAGGGCAGTGGGGGGCATATGGCTTTGGTTGGCGAAGAGTTGGCATCCGACGCAACGTTGGACAAGGTCCTTTGCATCTGCTCGGGCTGTCAGCCAATAGAACCCTGTACGGAAGGCCTTGCTAACAAGGGCCCGAGCTGCGGCGTGGTGCCCGCCGAGACCGACATGGATCTCAGCGAGGAGCTGCCGGCCCTCCTCCTCGGAGATACATCTGTGAAGGACTCCGGTAGCACTTTTCTTGTAGAGTTCTCCGTCGTGAACCTTGTAGGCCTTCGAACGCCGGACAATGCGATGGGCCTCGTTCTGATCCTCAGGAAGTTCTTTCCTATTAAGGTAGGCCAAAAAGGGTTCGGTCCATGGGGAATGACTGCCATAATGAGATGGGCTGACGGTGTTAGTTTGGTGGTTGAGCTTCCGATGATATCGGTGTGTTCGGAATCTTGGGTTGTGTTCGGATCCGGACTAGTGTTGTCGCTTTCCCCCTGCCACACCACGGATGGCTTAAAAAGCCTTCCCAGAAAGCTGTTAGGTGGGACAGGGTCGCGGTTGGCGCCGATATGAGCAAGGACGTCCGCCGCTTGATTACTTTCTCGGGCCACGTGATGGAACTCGAGTCCCTCGAACCAAGCCGACAATTTTAGGACGGCATTACGATAAGCCGCCATCTTCGGATCTTTGGCATCGAAGTCTCCATTTATTTGAGATATTGCGAGGTTTGAGTCCCCGCGCACTTCCAGGCGCTGTATGCCCATGGAGACAGCCATTCGGAGACCATGCAATAAGGCCTTGTATTCGGCTGCGTTATTGGAGTCTGTATATAGTATTTGGAGTACGTACTGAATGACGTCTCCAGTGGGGGACGTTAAAACGACGCCCGCTCCTAACCCTACCAGCATTTTGGAGCCATCAAAATACATAACCCAATTGGAATATGTTCCGTACTCTTTAGGGAGTTCGGCCTCTGTCCATTCGGCGACGAAGTCAGCCAGTACTTGGGATTTAATAGCTCGACGTGGTTTGTATATGATATCAAATGGAAGGAGCTCAATGGCCCATTTGGCAATCCGGCCCGTGGCATCGCGGTTGTTTATTATGTCATTGAGTGGTACTTCGGAAGCCACCATGATCGAACACTCCTGAAAGTAGTGTCGTAGCTTTCGAGATGCCATGAAGACCGCGTATGCTATCTTTTGATAATGGGGGTACCGTGATTTGCATGGTGTAAGGACAGTGGATACATAGTATACTGGCTTCTTAAGCGGGAATTTGTGTCCGTCCTGTTCTTGTTCAACGACGAGCACGACGCTCACCACCTTATGTGTTGTCGATATGTATAGTAACATGGGTTCGCCGACGTTTCGCGCGGCCAGGATTGGGTTGCTTGGTAGAAGGGTTTTTATTTCTTCCAGTCCGGCTGTTGCCGCGTCCGTCCACTTGAAGTGATCGGTTCGTCGTAGAGGGCGATAGAGTGGCAGTGCTTTTTCCCCCAATCTGGATATGAAGCGGCTTAGAGATGCCACACAACCCGCGAGTTTTTGGACTTGTTTAAGGTCTGTTGGCGTAGCCAATTGTGACAGAGCTCGGATTTTGGCTGGATTTGCTTCAATTCCTCTATTGGAAACGATGAAGCCCAGCAGCTTTCCTGCGGGGACGCCGAAAACACACTTTTCCGGGTTGAGCTTAATGTCATATGCGCGGAGGTTGTCAAATGTGAGACGTAGGTCGTCTATAGTGTTTCGATGTGCCTTGTCTTGATTACGACGTCGTCCACATAGGCTTCAACTTTCTTTCCGATCTGTTTCTCCAGGCATGTTTGGATCATGCGTTGGTAGGTGGCGCCGGCATTCTTGAGCCCAAAGGGCATGGTGTTGAAGCAGAATGGCCCATATGGGGTGATGAATGCTATTGCAACTTGATCGGATTCCTTCATTTTGATTTGATGGTGTCCGGAATATGCGGCGAGGAAACACAGTGAGTCGTGTCCTGCGGTAGCATCAATGATTTGATCAATGCGGGGGAGGCGGAAGGGATCCTTAGGGCAAGCCTTATTGAGGTCTTTAAAATCGACGCACAGGCGCCAGGATTTATCCTTCTTTGGTACCATCACCAGGTTTGCCAGCCAGTTCGGATGTTTTACTTCTCTAATGAATCCGGCCTCGATTAGCTTGGATAGCTCCTCTCCCATGGCTTGGCGTTTGGGTTCGGAAAAGCGCCGCAGTGTTTGTTTGACCGGTTTATATCCCTTTAATATGTTGAGGCTGTGTTCGGCCAGCTTGCGCGGGATTCCTGGCATGTCCGAAGGGTGCCAGGCGAATATATCCCAGTTTTCACGGAGAAAATGCCGTAGCGCGGCGTCGACCACTGGGTCTAATTGTGCCCCAATAGATGCTGTCTTCTTGGGGTCCGTTGGATGGACCTGTAATTTGACTATTTCTTCCGCTGGCTTGAAGGAGGTGGATTTGGGGCGTTTGTCTAAGATCATATCGTCCCTGTCCACCGTGGAGCGCAGTGCGGTTAATTCTTCAGCCGCGAGGGCTTCAGATAATGCTTTGAGGGCCAAGGATGCGGTTTTATTTTTGGCGCGGAGTGCTATGTGCAGGTCACTAGCGAGAGTGATTATACCGTTGGGCCCGGGCATCTTAAGCTTCATGTACCCATAATGAGGTACAGCTTGGAAGCGTGTGAATGCCTCTCACCCCAAGAGGGCGTGATATCCGCGGTTGAAAGGGGCCACTTGGAAGGTTATCTCTTCGGACTGATAATTCTCCGGCGTGCCGAATACCGCATTGAGTGTAATTTTTCCCGCGCACCGCGCCTCCCGACTGGGAATGATCCTTGGAAGGTCGTGCTGCTTTGCTCGATGCGGCTCCTATCTATTTCCGTTTTGTGGAGTGTGTCTTCATAGATGAGGTTTAGTCCGCCGCCGCCGTCCATGAGAACCTTGGTGAACTGAAAGCCGTCCACGATTGGACTGAGGACCAAGGCGGCTGGTGATCGTACTGTCCTGTATCCTGGTTCGTCCCCGACATTAAAAGTTATAGCCGTGTCGTTCCAAGGGTTTATTGCTGCTATTTGACAAACTTCGGCGAGTTCGCGGAGTGCCCTTTTGTGCCTATTGTTTGAGGCGAATGTCTCGAAGACCCTTAGTACTTTGGGGTCGTCGTCTTCTGGGGGTGTTGTTCCGGGGTATTCTTGATGAGGATGTCCTCGCCGCTCTTGGCCACTTGCCCGAGTATCCAACATGCTCTAAGGCTATGTGTTGGTATGTTATCCGGTGTCGCGTGTATTTTGCATGGCCCATCGAGCCATCCTTCCAGAACGGTTCCGCGCCCCATACTGGACTTATATTTCTTCACTATTGAACCGGGCGTGTTATAAGGGTGCGCCCTTTTCGCCTGAATGAGGGGTTGAGTGGGGACCGATGGTTCCCAACGGGCTGCCTGAGTTTTCTAGGCACTTTCCATTGCGATGTACTTCTGTACGATAGTTGCCAAGTCAGTGAAGTGTAGTATGCGATGACGGTTGATGGCGTTGAGGATTCCTTCGTCTATGCTATTGTTGCGGAATGCTGAGATCGCTTCCTCGTCGCTGCAATCTTTAATCTTGTCTTTGACAAGAAGGAATCTGGCCCAGAAGTGGTGGACCGTTTCCTAAGACTGCTGTTGTATGCTCATGAGAGCGCTTATATTTGGGTGGGTGGGTGGATTTAAATCTGAAGCCTGACCCAATTTTGGATCCGGAGTCTGAAGGTCTTCCGAACTTAACAGATCAGGCTCCGGGATATCCACTGATTTCGTAGGCCCGTCATCCGATTCTATGTTCGCAGGGCAGGATGCATCTCCTCGCAGATGGGTGTCCGGCTCTTCGGAACCGGAGATCCGGACATAGTCCGTCCTTAGTATGAAGGAAGAGTTGTCATCTCGCTCCTCGACTACCGCTATTTGGTGAGTGATCGGTGGAGATTTGATTTCTCTCTGATCGGGTTTAAGCCCAATTTGATCGTAGTCTGTAGTGACCCCCAGGGCGGCGATGCGATCTAGGAGCTCATTTAAAGACGAAAGCTCTATTGGATCTATTTGCTGGGAGTGTTTGGGGTCGATACGAAGGGGATTTTCGATGACCCGGGAGGTCATCGTCGGCTCAACGACCGAACGGGCGGTCATGGTAAAGCCGCCTAGCCTGAGGGTTTGGCCTGGGGCCAGTGCTCCTCCGGAGGTGATATTGTCCTTGAGAACAAGGCGAGCCATCGATCTTGTTGTCAACGTCACAGTGGAACCCTCAATGAAAGCACCAATGTCGGTGTCAAAACCGGCGGATCTCGGGTAGGGGGTCCCGAACTGTGCGTCTAAGGTCGATGGTAACAGGAGACAGGGGACACAATGTTTACCCAGGTTCGGGCCCTCTCTATGGAGGTAATACCCCACTTCCTGCTTGATTGATCTTGACGAATATGAGTATTACAAGAGTTGATCTACCACGAGATCATAATGGCTAAACCCTAGAAGCCTAGCCTGTAAGACACCGGGAGGATCTAGGGTTACACAAGGTCGGTTACAAAGAAAGGAATCTACATATTTGGTCGCCAAGCTTGCCTTCCATGCCAAGGAGAGTCCCATTCAGACACGGGTGCGGTCTTCGGTCTTCGTATCTTCACAGCCCATCAGTCCGGCCCATGGCTAATAGGCCGGATGCCTGAGGACCCCTTAGTCCAGGACTCCCTTAAAGACCACCTTTTGTTCGGATAAGATGTACTAGTTGTCTCCCTTCGATTTTGGCCGTTATGGGATCCCTTCCCGCCTCCAATTGGGAAGAGGACCAAGGACACTATAAGTAGAGCCTAGCCACCACCGTAGAGGGGAGTAATCCATTCCATCCTCACCCTCACCAGCTCACCCGAGCACAAGAACACACCTCCTGAGGTTGTTCTCCCATTGTACTAGTTCATCCTCAGCCCACCTCGAGGCAAATCCACCACAAAGTAGGAGTAGAGTTTTACACCGCAAGGTGGCCCGAACCTGGGTAAACTACTGTGTCTCGTTTCCTTGCAGTTCATCGAGCTAGGCCGTGGGATCGACGAGTTGGCAGACCGGGGAGGTTGAGTTCTTCGCACGCACCCCAAAGTTCGAATCTAGCCAGGGGTCTGCGGAGCCTGAAATCCGACATTTGGCGCGCCAGGTAGGGGTGCGTCGAAGATCGCCTCTTCGCCTGCTATACACTGCCCGCGCCGTTCACCCTCATGGCGGGCGCCGCTCCACTGACCGGACCAACGAATGCGTTCGGAGGCGCCATGGGTCTCCGGGCTTTCATCCCCACCTTGCGGCGGGTGCGGTGGCCGCCCAAGTTAAGGCCAGAGCTGCCACCTCGACACGATGGTGCGGTGGACCCGGCGGGGTTCCTCCGGCCGTACGAGGAGGCGGTATGGGCGGCCGGCGGCGACGACAAGGTCGTGGCAAACTGGCTACCCATGGCCCTTACGGGCATGCAGCGCACCTGGCTCTTGGGCTTGCTAGAGTCTTCAGTGGCCTCCTGGGAGGAGCTGCGCTGCCTCTTCATCAGATGCTTCGCGGCGCCGGCGCCCCACGCCGTCGTGGCGCTCCTCGGCGGCTCGCAAGCGCCAACCTCGGACCGCCACGTCAAGCAGTTCTTCCGCCAGATGGGTGCCACCCACGCGCCGCGGGGAGCTCCTCCGGGCTGGGCGGCACCCCAGGCCGACCGATCACCCCACGAATTCGGCTGGCGTCAGCGCACTCCCGATGCTCTGCACCCCCACCATCTGCAACTTGGCGGTCACCAGGATCCTCGTTGACGGTGGCGCTAGCCTCAACATCCTCTCCCTGGAGGCATTCGGCCTGCTTCACGTGCCCCACGACTGGCTCCGCCCCACCAAGCCTTTCACCGGGGTTGTCGACGGCTCCACCTGCCCCCTGGGGCAGATCTGCCTCCCCATCACCTTCGGCACACGCGACAACTACCGCACCGAGCTTATCGACTTCGACATTGCCCGCATCGGCCTTCCGTACAACGCCATCCTTGGGTACCCGGCCTTGTCCAAGTTCATGGCGGCAACCCACCCCGGTTACAACCTCATGAAGATGCCGGGAAGCAGCGCCGTCCTCACCGTGGCGGGGGACACCAAGGACACGCTGCTGGCCCACAAGCTCGCCTTCAGAGCCGCAGCGGCCGCGTGATCGAGAGAGGAAAGAGCCCCGGAAGCTTCGGGGGCTGCACCAGCGAGGAAGAAGCAATTGTTCTCTCAAGATCGGGCTGAGACGAAGCAGGTGCCGGTCGATGAAGACGGGGTGTCGGGCTCCACCTTCACCATAGGCGCCGGCCTCCCTCCGGACCAAGAAGAGGCGTTGGTCTACTTCCTACGCACCAACAAGGATGTGTTCGCGTGGGAGCCCAAGGATCTGGTCGGGATCCCGAGGGGGATAATCGAGCATCACTTGAGGGTGTACCCTAACGCACGCCCGGTGAAACAGAAGGCACGACGGCAGTCCACGGAGAAGCAGACGTTCATCGTCCAAGAGACCCGCAAGCCGAAGAGGCTGGCGTCATTCGGGACGTGCGGTATCCAGAATGGCTGGCAAACCCGGTTATCGTCCCAAAGAAAGGCGGGAAGGAGCGCATGTGCGTCGATTTCACCAACCTCAACAAGGCTTGTCCTCAAGACCCCTTTCCGCTGCCACACATCGATCAGATCGTCGACTCCACTGCCAAGTGCGACTTGCTGTGCTTCCTGGACACCTTCTCGGGCTATCACCAAATCAAAATGGCGGTGCAAGATGTTGAGAAGACGGCTTTCTTGACCCCATGGGTGTACTGCTACACTTGCATGCCATTTGGGCTGCGTAATGCCGGAGCAACCTTCCAGCGGTTGATGCACGTCACTTTGGGCCGGCAGCTCGGGAGGAACGCCGAGGCATACGTCGACGACATAGTGGTGAAATCTCGGGAGGCAAGGACCCTTATTGAAGACCTGGAGGAGACATTTGCCAGCCTGCGCTAGGTGAACCTGCGACTTAACCCAGAGAATTGTGTGTTTGGCATCCCGTCCGGCAAGTTGCTGGGTTTCCTAGTGTCGCACATCGGGATCGAGGCCAACCCAGAGAAGGTCAAGGCCATAGAAAGGATGAGTCCGCCGCAAACCCTCAAGGAGATGCAGAAGCTGGCAGGCTACGTAACCTCGCTCGGACGTTTCATCTCCAAGCTGGGGGAGCACACCCTCCCCTTCTTCAAACTGATGAAGAAGAAAGGCCCGTTTGAGTGGACTCCGGAGGCTGACGCAGCCTTCCAAGACCTCAAGAGGTACCTCACCAGCCCGCCGGTGATGGTAGCACCGCACCCCCTTGAGCCTCTGGTGCTCTACTTGGCCGCCATGCCTCACTCCGCCAGTGCAGCGCTGGTGGCGGTGCGGGAAGAGCACCCGTCCAAGGGCACACGGCGAAGCGCCCCGCACCCGGTTGAGGCGCTGCAGCCTCTGGACGGTGCTCCTGAGGCCCCGGTCGCCCCACAAGTCAGCAGCGCTCCTGAGACCTCGGCCACCCCTCCAGACTGCGAGACTCTTGAGGAGGGTGCTCCTGAGGCCACGGCTTCCCTAACGAATGAAAAGGCTCCCGAGGACCCACTGCCCCAAGAGGCAAAAGACCCAGCCGATGCCTCCTCCCTCGTCGAGCACCCGGTGTACTTCGTCAGCACGGTGCTACGTGATGCGTGGGCGCGCTACCCCATGCCACAAAAGCTCTTTCTCGCGCACCTCATCGCCTCCCGGAAGCTGCGCCACTACTTCCAAGGCCATCCAATCAAAGTCGTCTCGGCTTATCCCTTGGAGAGGGTGCTCCGGATCCCCAATACTGTGGGAATGGTTGTAGAGTGGAACATCGAGCTGCAAGCGTTCCAGCTGGAGTTCAGCACCACCAGGGTCATCAAGGGCGCGACCCTCGCGGACTTCATGGTGGAATGGACTGACATCCCTGGCCATGAAGTGTACGAGGACTATTCTCTCATGCCCGGAGATGAGGCACCAGATGGCTGGGTCATGTACTTCGATGGCGTGTTCGCACGCCAGGGCGCGGGGGCTAGAGCTATACTCATTTTTCCCACCAAGGACAAGCTCTGGAATCTGGCATTTTGCCGTCTGCCAGCTGATGGCAAAGAGGCTCTTTGCCGTCTGTTTTGATAAAGCAGACGACAAAGAACAAGCTGATGGCAAAGAGAGTCTTTGCCATCAGCTGGCTCTTTGCCGTCTGCCAGCTGACGGCAAAGAGGAAAAGGCAGACGACAAAGAGCCTGGTGGGCCCCATGGGGCACGGCGTGGCTAGGTCAATTTCTTTGCCGTATGCTAGCAGACGACAAAGAGGTCAACTTCTTTGCCATCTGCTAGGGGACGGCAATGTCCCTCCTTTGCCGTCTGCTAGCAGACGGCAAAGATTCTTTGCCATCTGCTGGCAGACGGCAAAGAGGTGGTCTATCTTTTTTTTTTGCGGGTAAAGGCATAACACACTGATGTATCAACCTTTTGATTTTTTTTGAAAATCTAAACAAGGTCAAAAGAATATGAAATTTGGCACGGTATTGGTTTATAAGTCCTAGAAGACGTGGAAACAGTTTAAGAAAATTTACTAAATTTTTGCATGTCTGTTTTATCAAAAGAAATAGGATGAACAAACACAAATCTTCTAATTTCCTATTGGTTGGAACCTTTTCCCCCTAGATCGATGACATGGCAGGGGCATCCACCCCAACCACGCATCGCATGCACCCATCGTGTGTGGGGCCCTCAACATCGCTCGCACGCATCGCATGAACAGACAAGCCATCGTGCACAGGGCCCTCCCCCTTGTCCCTTATCCACCCACCCCCACGTTCTTTGTGTCTCTATCTCTTGTCTCACACCATTCTCTCTCTCGTCGGCGCAACCAGCTCGCCCGCGTACCGGTCCTCTTGCCGGAGCCACCAGCCGCGGGTTCTCCGACCGGCGAACCCTCCGCCACCGCCGGCAGACCTTCGGCCTCCCCTTCCTCTGCTCTGCCTCCTTCGGCTCCCTTCTTCTCCCGCTGCAACGCGCCACAAGGTCGGATCCACTCGCCGGTCACCAGCCTTGGTCCTCCGGCCAGCGAACCCTCTGCCGGCACCGGCAGGCCCCGACCTCCCCTTCCTCTGCTCTACCCCCTCTCTAAATCCTCTCTCTCCAGGAACCAGCGGGGCGGACAGCGGGAGCAGGGCACGGCCGCTGAGGGCCTGTGCGGGCAGGGCGGCCGGCGTGGGAGGCTGCTACGAGCGACGAGCAGGCGGGCGGCGGTAGCAGGGCGCGTGCGGGCGGCGCGAGCAGGGCACGGCGGGCGCGGACAGGGTGGGCAGTGTCCTCCGTTCGGTTCCGATTGCTGCTGTGGACACGACCAACAAACATGAAACTAATGATGAATGGACGGAGATGAACTGGACACAAACACGAAATGGACAGACACGAATGACGAACAACGGCGTGGCTTCTGTACCGCGTTATTTTTATTTTTTATTTTAATCCCACAGTGACGTCCAGCTGACGTCATTCGGCAGACGGCACAGGCCGGATGCTCTTTGCCGTCAGCGGCGGACGGCAAAGGCTGCCGTTAGCCGCCTAACGGATTAACAATGCATTTATTGCCATCGGCTTTCTTTGCCGTCAGCCGCTGATAGCAAAGGCCCCTTTGCCGCCCGCTTCAAAAAGCAGACGGCAAAGAAGCTCTTTACCGATCCCTACTTTGCCGGAGCCTTTTGCCGCCCGCCATCCTTGCCTTTGCCGTCTGCCGTGGCAGACGGCAAAGTAGCTGATTCCTGTAGTGTCTACTACGCCGTGCAACTCTGCTTTCAGCACGACAAGAAGGTCTCCAACAACATTGCGGAGTACGAGGGCCTGATCGTAGGACTCAAGGCTGCCACAGCTCTGGGGGTCAGGCGGCTCACCATCAGGGGCGACTCGCAGCTCCTCGTCAACTTCTCTAACAAGAAGTACAAGCCGAAGGACAAGCACATGGAGGCATACCTCGAGGAGGTACAGAAAATTGAGAAACGATTCTTGGGCCTGGAATTGCAGCACGTGCCACGCGGCACAAACAAGGAGGCAGACGACATCTCCAAGATGGCGTCTCGGCGTATGCCTCAAGAGCCTAGCGTCTTTGAGGAGCGGCTCTTCAGGCCATCGCCAACTCCCCCCGCCGCAGGACCAGCAACGCCTTAGGAGGAGCTCCCCCAGCACCCCTCTCAGGAGCCCCAGCTTGCGGTCCAACCTCGGGAGCCCGCCTCCTCCTCGCACTCGAGCCTCAGGAGGGGTGCTGGACCAAGGAGTTCAAGGTGTACCTGCTTCGGGGTACCCTGCTGGAGAAGGAGGAAGATGCGGAGCGGGTGGCCTACTAGGCCACTGCATACCGCATCCAAGACGGTGAGCTCTATCGAAGGCGTTCGAATGATGTTTCTTTACAAAGCATCTCCAGAGAGCAGGGATGCGAGCTGCTGGCCGACATTCATGGTGGGGACTCCGGGCATCACTCCTCATCGCGCACCCTCGTGGGCATGGTGTTCCGCAGTGTATTCTATTGGCCCACGACGCTCAACGATGCCACAGAATTGGTAAGATCCTGTGAAGCTTGTCAAGTCCACGCCAAGCAGATCCACCAACCCGCTCAGGGCCTCCAGACCATCGCGCTCTCATGGCCATTTGCGGTCTGGGGACTGGACATCCTGGGCCCGTTCCCTCGAGCGCCCGAGGGCTACCGCTACCTCTATGTCGCCATTGACAAGTTGACCATGTGGGCGGAAGTGGAGGCCGTCCGCACCATCCCAGCTGGCTCAGCAGTTAAGTTCATCAAGGGCCTCATGAGGCGGTTCGGGGTACCTAATCGCATCATCACCGACAATGGCTCGCAGTTCACCAGCAACCTTTTCAAAAAATATTGTGCTAACCTTGGAACGCATATATGCTATGCCTCAGTGGCACACCCCAGGAGCAATGGCCAGGCCGAGCGCGCCAATGCAGAGGTCCTGAGAGGCCTCAAGGCAAGAACCTTCAATAAGAAGCTCGAGGCCTGCGGCAGAGGCTGGCTCGACGAGCTCCAGTCCATGCTGTGGTCCATCCGCACCACCGCGACCAAGCCGACGGGTGAGACTCCATTCCTCCTCGTCTACGGAGCTGAAGCGGTTCTCCCTCATGAGGTCAGGCATCGCTCCGCGCGAGTCTTGGCTTTTGACAAGGCATGCTAGGACGCCTCGCAGGGGATGGACCTCGTGCTGGGGGAGGAACACCGCCGCCAAGCCTCGCTCCGAGCACTCAGGTACCAGCAGGTGCTGAGGCGGTACCACTACTGCAAAGTCCGCTCCAGGATGCTTGAGGTGGGTGATCTTGTCCTGAGGAGAGTGCTCTCCAGGGAGGGGCTACATAAGCTCTCGCCCATGTGGGAGGGCCCGTTCAGGATCACCCGTGTCTCCAGGCCTGGCGCCGCGCGCTTGGAGAGACAGGACGGGATCACCATCCAGAACGCATAGAACATCCAGCACCTCCGGAAGTTCTACCCATGAAGCAAGGCCCCGCGCCTGTGAAGGTCTCCGCTCGTGACACTCTCACGTAATAATGAGTTGGGGCTGTACACGCCCCGGAGTCTCCTGAGGTCGCCCCTGGGCCTCATGGGGCCTCCCACCAACGTCTTAGTGGAGGCCCCATGCTCCGCGCTGGTGGGAAGAGAAGAAGACTAGTTTACGTGCCGGACGCGGCTGTTCTTTTGCTTGCTTTCTGTAGCTGGTTTTTGACTTCTCGAATGAAATTTGGAGCTTTCGTGTCTTTCGTTCACCAGGGTTGGAATCTTCTCTCCCTGTTTTTGTTCGCCTCTCCAACTTGCCCCAGGAAGAGCGGCAATTGCCCGTCGCTCCTCCTCGCGCGTCCCGCGTGCGGGGGCTAGGTAGGTGTGTACGCTTGGGCTCACCCGCGACCACACCTCACCGAAGCCTTGTTGCCCCAGAGCTTCGGCGTCCTTAATCCTCGCGAGACGCCCTCGAACAAGCTCATGGGCATGCGCACCCCCTAAGTCCGTGCCTTCGAGCATTGTGACGTGGTGTACCAACCATAACCAACCTACGCTCGGGGGCTTGCGCAAGATAGGACGAGACGCCTCATGAGGCTTTGATTTCCAAAAACTCCGCAGATATACAACGTCTCCTGAGGCTCAACGGCTCCCGAGGCTCGATGCCTCCTAAGTCGTCAAGAAGGAAGCCCTGGAAGGTACCTCTAGAAAGGCGCGCCCTAGCGACATTGGAGACTACCACAAGCACATCGAGCTAAGTTACCCTAACAGCACCTAGTAGAAACATGGGTATCATGGCACGACATAAAAATAACAAGCATAGCATAGTGGCACAAGCGCCATGGTTCATTACACGCCCGAGCGGGGCCCTCTACTTTTTTCAAATGCAGGAGAAAGGGAAGGTTAAACAAAAGCGGGCTGCACGGCTGCAACAGCTCCCGAGGCCAGGCTCCAACGGCGCCCGAACTCAGTCCGAGTCTTCCTCCCGCTTCACCGGAGCACGACGACGAGACGGCTCGTCACCTTCCCCGATCCGAGCCCGGCGGCCTCGGTGTTTGTCGTAGCCGGAGGAGGAGCCGCCGCTGCTAGAGGTAGCGCGGCTGTCGCCAAGGGCAAGGTCACCCTCGTCATCGTCGCGGCCGTCGCCAAGGGCAAGCTCATCGTCGCTGCTGCCATCCTCTGGGCAGCACCCCGCACGACGGCCGTCTTCCACGAACACCCTCACATAGAGGGTTGCAAGGCCATTGTACCTGAAGTGGAGGGTGCACCTCCTGCTCAGGCCCCGCTCGTGGGCAAACGGCTGCCAACCGCGGGCCGAGGACATGTTTCCCGTGGCGGTGACTTTGACCTCCACCCACGAGGCCCTGCTGCAGCAGCCGTCGGCTTGCAGCGAGAGGCCATCAAGCCTCGTGGCCGGCAGCGTGCCCGTGAAGAAACGCGGGAGCGGGAGCCAGGTGCCGGCGGGCCTCTCCGACCACACCACAGACTCCGGGAAAGCGTCCGCCAAGTGAGAGCGCGGTCGAGGAGGCCTGGCGACCACAGCACGCTTCCCCCCATCACAGGGGCTGCCTCACACTCGGCGGCTCCCACTGTGAGAGGAAGCGTCACCGCGTGTAACGCCCCGGATCCGATGCGCCAGGTGTCACCCAGTTTTTCGCCGTCCTTGCCTTGTCATCTGCTTGCATGTTGCATTTTTGTTCATGTCATGCATCCCATATCATGTCATCATGTGCATTGCATTTGCATACGTGTTCGTCTCATGCATCCGAGCATTTTCCCCGTTGTCCGTTTTGCAATCCGGCACTCCCATCTCCTCCGGCGCACCCCCTCTTGTTTCTTTTCGTGAGCGGGTGTCAAACGTTCTCGGAATGGACCGAGGCTTGTCAAGTGGCCTTGGTATACCACCGGTAGACCACCGGTCAAGTTTTGTTCCATTTGGAGGTCGTTTGGTACTCCAACGGTTAACCGGGCAACCGCAAAGTCCGTTTGGGTGTTGCAGCAAAATCCCCCTTCAAACAGCCTCAAAACCCCTCTAAGTCTCCGCCATGTTCTCGGTCGTTCTCTCACGATCGCGTGGGCGAAAACCGCACCTCATTTGGACTCCCCTAGCTCCCTCTACCTATATAAACACCCCCTCCCCAGAAATTTCGGATCAATTCCACCCTAACCCAGTATTTTTCCCCTCCGCGCGCCGGATGTTTCTTCCCCCGCGCCGGACATGTCGCCGCCGCCCTCCAACCAATCCGCCACCGCCACGTCACTAGCGCCTCCTCTCTCTCTCCTCCTCGCCGCCGCGGCCAGTGGAGCCCATCCGGGGCCCGCGCGGGCCCGAGTCGCCGCCGCCGCCCGAGGCGCCTGCCTCTGCCCGAGCGCGCCCGAGCGCCGCCGCGTCGCGCCTCCCGCGTCCCACCGCCGTCCTCCGCCGCCCCGCCGCCTTCGCCTCCTCCGCCGCGCCGCCCGCCGCCCGGCGCGCCTCCCCGCCGGCGTGCACCGCCGCCGCCCCGCCGGAGCGCCTCCCGAGCTCTGCTCCTCCGCCGTTCGCGTCGTCCCGGCCATCCCGCTCGCCGGAGCGCCGTCCCTCGCGCTCGCCAGCGCGCCGCCATGGCTCGGGACCGAGCAGGGAGCCCGCGTGGGCCGAAGCCCTCCAAGGCCCAGCCCAGCCGCCAGCCCAGCTCCTCCCGCGGCCTGCCTGCCTTCTCTGCTTCCAGATGGGCCGAGCCCAGTGGTGAGCGACCCAGATCCCCGCCCGTGCGTAGTTTATTTTGCGCTCACATGTTTTTTTTTTCCTGAAATCGGCTGTCCTTTATCTGTTAACTTCATGAGTGCATCTTTGACCTGCTGTAACTTCATGCTCGGTGCTCCGATTCATGCATATAATATATCTAAATGTTCGCCTCGTGATGCTCTACATTTTGTTCCATTGCGCCATGTTCTTTTGAGTCCATCTTGATTCCCAAATGTCTGTTGCAAGAGTGCTACTTGCTGTTAACTGCTGTTACTTATCAGAACTCGGTGTTTTGTTATTTTTGTTGCTTTTAATCTGTGCATCTTATGAGTATGAGCTCTACATGTGTTTTGTTGTATGCCATGCCATATTTACAAAGGTGTATGCCATGTATTTTTGTGATCTCTGTGGTGACTAGCACAAGCATGCAAACTAGGCCCCGTAATGTTTCTGATTTCAGAGACTTGGTAATTTCTCTAAGTCTTTGTCTGCTGTTATTTTGTTGCCATGTGAACTTGATGCTACAGAGAGATCCATGCATATTTTGGAGATGTTCAGTACGGATGTTTTGTAGATATTGTTGTAATTGATCCATTCATGCCCTTTTTTGTAATTATGGAGTGCCATAGCATGACTCAATCTTGCTCTACTTTTGCTATAAAATGTCTCTGGCAGATTGTTTACGTGTTATTCAATTTTGCCAAGCTTGTTGTAGTTGTTCCATACATGCTATGCACTTGCTCTTGCCATGGATAGCTTCATAAACATGCCATCTTGCTGTAGGAAAGCTTGTTTTGTCATGCATTGCTTTGTGGTGAGTGCATCAAGCTCACAAAGATGCCTTCATATTATTATTTCTGCCATGCTCTGTTTTCTGCCAAGTCTGGAACCTGATTACGAAACTTGCTATGTTTACATGGTTGCCATCATATCTTATGGTCCTTTTTGGATTATGATCAGTAAGGGACTTTTGTCATATGCATTTAGGAGAACACTGCCATGCCTTGTTTTGCCATGTTAACTTCCTGTAGCATGTCGATTTCGTGCTCTGAACATTGCAACCTGATGTTATTTCTGCCATGTCCAGTATTTCTGCTAAGTCTGTGAATCTGTTATTATTTGCAATCTTGCCATGCCCTTTTGAACGTGCTCTGTTGGTTTCTGGAGATAGCTCAGTGTTCATGTTTTGTTGTGCTTTACCTGTACATGATGGCCATGCCTTTTGTTTTCATGTTGAGCTGCTGTAGCATATTGTTTTGATGCTTGTTAGTTGCCTAGTTGCTGTTTTGGACAGATGGTTGCTATGTCTTGTTTGGAGGGTATGTGTTGCACCGTTGCTCCGTTTTGAGCATGCTCTATATGAAACTTGCTTAGTTTTGCATGTAGTCTCATATTATCATGTTGCATCCTTGTTTTGAGGTGTTTGCTTGATGTTTGTATGCATTTTGCATCAATGCCATGTTTACCTTGTTTTGCTCATATCTTCTAGGCCGTAACTCCGAATCTAATGAACTTTATATGTAACTTGACTAGAATTTCGTGTAGATCATCATGGTGCTCTTTAACTTGCTGTTTAACAACTTCAACTTAATGCTTGTTCAGTTCTGGACCAATTTCGAAATTTGCATATGAGGACTTACCGGAATTGTTATATGTTGTTTCCGGCCTCATTTAAACTTGCCTTGATGTGTTGTTCTTGTATGCATCATCTCTCGTCATGAGTAGCTTCATATAGCCTTGTCATGCATCATACTTGGTTGAGCATCATGCTTGTTCATGTGTGGTGTGTTTACCATGTTGTGCTTCTTCTCGATAGTTCCCGTGTCGTTGCGATCGTGAGGATTCGTTCGTCTTCGGTGGCTTCATCTTCTTCATGGACTCGTTCTTCTTCTAGCGGGATTTCAGGCAAGATGAACCGTCACCTTGGATCTCATTACTTACCATTGCTATGCTAGTTGCTTCGTTCTATCGCTTTGCTGCGCTACCTATTCACTTGCTCTTCAAGCCTCCCAAATTGCCATGAACCTCTAACCTTTGTCACCTTCGTAGAAAAACCATTGTTTTGGCTATGTTACCGCTTTTGCTCAGCCCTCTTATAGCGTTGCTAGTTGCAGGTGAAGATGAAGATGCTCCATGTTGGATTATGTTTATCTTGGGATATTCACAATATCTCCTTATATTATTAATGCATCTATATACTTGGTAAAGGGTGGAAGGCTCGGCCTTATGCCTGGTGTTTTGTTCCACTCTTGCCGCCCTAGTTTCCGTCATACCTGTCGTGGAATTGTCACGGCAGATGTCCTCGAGCTAGGACTTAGTCGTGGAGCCATCGCAACTAGGAAGCTTGAAGGGGTTAATGCGGGACAAGGAACACGAGGGTTTATACTGGTTCGGCCCCTTACGGTGAAGGTAAAAGCCTACGTCCAGTTTGAGGTGGTATTGATTAGGGTTACGATCACCAGGGAGCTAAACTGCTATGCCCGGCTCTCGATGAGATTGTTCTTGTCCCTAAACCGCTGCCGGGTCGTCCCTTTATATAGGGAGGCTGACGCCCAGCGGCTCTCAGAGTCCCGGCCGGCTCATAAGAGTGTCCGGCTCGGACTCTCAACTATACTTGCCTTACACTACAAGTTCTACCATAATAATGATTGTAACTACGGGCCTTAAGCCATATCCGGGTCTTAAGCCCATCTCTGGCCCATCGTCTTCAAGCTTGGCTCCGGGCTTCTGGCAACGACCATATGAGTAACCCGGCCCCTCCTGGCGGGTGACTCTAAGGTCTATATCCTCAACATTAGGCCCCAGATTGATTTGAGCCGGCTCATGTCAATCTTCAACTCTTTCGACAGAAAAAATCTCCGGCTTACCATTCGTGTGAAGGCCATAACCCGGCGTGACGTCATCCTCTGGACTCCGGATAATCCGCCGTGACGTCATCGTCCATTAAGCCCGTTTTTTACTCCGCCAGATCCGCAACGGATCTTTCCTTTACTGTCATCCCGAAAATCGAGGCGTTGTGAGGGGAGATAACCACGCCACGGTCTCCTTGATTCTCGCGCCCGCTTTACGAGCTCGCCTTATAAATAGGCCGGCCCGACGGGCTTCTTCTGCCACCCTTCTTCCTCCTCGCGTCACTGCCTCTCTGCCCTGAGCTCGCACTCCGCCGCCGTCGCCTCGCCTCCGGTCTTCGTCAACCTTGGCCGCTGCATCACCCTGACTCGGACCAGACAAACGGCGGCGACCCCGCACCTTTCAGCTCCGGTAAGTCCTGCTTGACCTGTAGAGTAGATCTGCCGTAGGATTCGTCCGCGTTCTTCGTGTTCGTCGCCATTGCCCGCAAGTTTCGGTAGTTCTCATAGTTACTGCCCCTGTTTGATCTTAGACCTGCATAGAACTAGTGCGGTGGTTGTTTGGTACCCATTTTACACGCAAGCAGCTCTCTTTTTACTGCATAGGAACTTTGTTCAAGCCCAAGAACTCCCTCACTTCTGTTTCTAGGTCTAGAATTTTTTCTTTTGCCCGACCATTTTGATCCAAAAAAGTTACTGCAATATGTGAAACCTGTTTTACCACACTTAGTAAAAACTGCAATCATTGAATCTTGGCGGTTTACAATTCCGGTTTAAAGAAACCACGCGCCGTAGAATCCTTCCGGCTTAAAGAAAACCATGCTTCGTAGAATCCTCCGGCTTAGCTGTGATAAGGCCGTAGATAATCAATTATTCTGAATGCCCCTGCGGCTTAAATAACCCGCTGTACTTAGGTATATACCATTAGTCCCCTTCATAAGCCGCCACCTTAGCTTTGAACTGTAGATCTCCTCCGGCTTATAATTAACCCGGACGTTTTTCCTTTTTGTCATAGACTGCCGACTTTCACCATGCCTCCCAAAGCTCCCATTACTTGCAACTGGATGAGGTCCAATGTCACCAACGAGACCCTAGCTGATTTTGTTAAGTCAGGATATCTGCCCAAGAAAGACATCATGTCCTACCGTGCCCCTGACCCGTCAGAAGAGAGGCCACAGCCAAAGGATGGGGAGGTAGTGATTTTTGCGGATCACATGAGCCGGGGCTTCGCACCGCCCGGCTCAAAGTTTTTTAGGGACGTGCTCAACTTCTTCGACTTGCGGCCTCAAGACATAGGACCCAACTCAGTGTCCAACATCTGCAATTTCCAAGTCTTCTGCGAGGTTTACCTTGGAGAAGAACCTAGTCTGCTGCTCTTCAGAGAGCTTTTTTACTTAAACCGTCAGAATGAGTGCGCCAATGGGCCAAGTCTGGAGTTAGGTGGTATCTCCATCCAGCGGCGTAGGGACTGCCTTTTCCCTTACGCAGAGCCGCCGAGCCACCCAAAGGACTGGAACATGACTTGGTTCTACTGCCAAGATACGTCCCCGGCTGATGAAAGCCCGCTGCCCGGCTTTCGCCCAACACGTCTGGAGCCGACTCACCCACTGTCGGACAAGCTGACTCAAGCGGAGCGCCAGCCTCTGCTCCCCACTATCAACAAGATCAAGGCTCTCCTGGGCAATGGTCTGAACGGAATCGACCTGGTCCGGGTCTGGATCTCATGGCGGGTGATCCCATTGAGCCGCCGCCCCGGCTTAATGTGTGAGTACACAGGACGAAAAGATGACCCTCAGAGACACAGCCGCAATGATCTTCCAGAAGACGTTGCAGAGGAGATGACCAAGGCTCTTTTAAACGAGAGCCTGGCAGACTGTGGAAGGACCGGGTTAGCCCCCTTCTGCAAGACCAACCCAGCCCCAGCGGTAAGCCGCCGACTTTAACTTCTTATCTTCTTCTGCATATAACCTTCATCTGAACCGTTTAAGAATTCATCATTGTATTTTTCAGGCTGATGATAAGTTCTGGCGGGTCAAATACGACCATGAGGCGGCCAAGAAGGCCAGGAAGGCGAAGAAAGCCGCCAAGAAAGCCGCCCCTCGCAAGAAAGGAAGCAGGCCTACTGCCTCCGAGCTGATGCAATTAAGCGACAGCTCCGAGTCAGAGGTAACCCCTGAGCCTTTAAGTCCTTGCTGTATTTGTTGTTTGTTGCTGTCCGCCTTATCAATACTTGCTCATTGACAGGATGACACCGGCGCCAGTAACCCGGTGGTTGAAGAGGTAATGTCACTTTCCTCCGACTCGGAGCCCTTGCCACAGCTGAAAGTCCGAAGGGTAACCCGGAAAGTAAGCTTTTCACATCCTTTAGCTTATCAAGACCCTCAATTTATTTTGAAGCGACAGGTTCATGAAAGCCGGCGTCACACCCGGACCAACAAGGACACCGACCTCTCCGCCGGGTTACCCGACGCAACAAGGAAGCGCCGAACTGAGGTTATTTCCCACTTGTACCCCTTTCATCCGTTGGCGGGTGTTATCCGTCAGCCACTCAACTCTTCTGACTCCAATTATCAGGAGACCTCCCCCTCTTCGGGCGACTCTATGCAGTCGAGTCTTCCGACTTTCAAGACCGCGCCCGGGTAATGACAACCATCTCATATTATACTTGTCTGTACTTACTCTTTTTGTGCTTAACGTTTCTGTCCTTTCAGCGCCCAGGCAAAGCTCACCAAGAGAGCGAAGAAGACCAAGTCAGCCGGAGTGCCGGATTTACCTGAACCAGAGGTGACGGCTCAAGAACCGCCAGCTGCCTCCGCCCCCGAAGCCACCATTCCAACCGACAAGGCGCCTGAGGCCGCTGCCCCAACTACCAAGGCAACTACAGAAGCTTCGGTTAACCCGGAGGCCTCCGGCTCAGCTCCACCAGCAGACGACCCGGACGTGGTAATCACCCGGACGGAGTTTGTTGAGCCGGGGAGACCGACCGTGCTGGCCAAGTGCTCCGCTAAGGGGGAGTTGCTGCAGCCCCACCGGGTGAATCTGGACCTCTCCAACTACACCAACCTGAGCATTGGAAAGCTCGTCTCTGGCTACATCAGCCAAGTACACAAGAGCCGGGACGCAGAGGTCGCCATGGTGAACCAGATCCAGCAAAAATCTGAGGTATCATTCTGCTGTCCTCTTACTTACTGCATAGTTACCTTTGCCATGCTAGCCCCCAAGTCAACGACTTATGATTGAATATGTTGTAGACTTAGGTTCCGGCTTACTCCATTGAGCCGGCAGTTTGTAGATAGATACGTTCAATATGCATTAGCCCCCAAGTGCCAAGTGTCTTTGCTTGGAAAACGCTTGGGACTTATATAGTAACTGTTAATAACCCGGAAATATATGCAGGCTGTTGGCAAGAAGCTAGAGGCGGACCTTGCGGATCTCAAGAACCGGCTGAAGACGCAAGAGATGGAGACCCGGAAGGCAAACACCAAGTTTGTATCCAGCATCGCCGCTCAAGAGAAGCTGAAGACAGAATTTGATGCTGAGCGGAAAGCCTGGGCCGAAGAGAAGGCCGCACTGGTGACCCGGGCTGAACAGGCGGAGAAGGCTCTCTCCGAGAAGACCGCCGAGCTCTCTGGCCTAAAGCGCCAGGTTTCCCAGATGGTGGCCGCCATCTTCGGTAAGTCGCCTCACCGGCTTTCATCAAGTTTAGAATGTTTATATCTCATGATTCATCCTTGTCGCCGGCTTATCTGATTCTGTTAAACAGGTCCCAGAAGTGCCAACCTCAACCAGAGCGTGGTCACCAAGCTAAAGGCCGTGTATACCCTGGTGGAGCAGCTCTACACCGGGTCACAGCGTGCCTTAGCTGTGGTGGCCCTATCCAACGAGGTGCCGACTCACCTGGCAGAAGTCCTGCGCCGGCTCGCCGTTCTGCCTCAGCGGATCCAAGAGCTGCGACGGGCCTCTGCGAGAGCCGGAGCGATCGCCGCGCTGAGCCGGGCCAAGGCATTCCTGCCGGAGTTAGACCCGGCGGACATCGCCCTTGGCTATCCAAGCCTGAAGGAAGACGGCTCAGCTTTCGATCAGAAGGACTTCGCAGCTTGCGTGAAGGCTGTACGCCCGGTGGCCACCCTTATCGGGAACGACACAGATCTGACCAAGTACCAGCCGGGTTATGATGCGGAGAATCAGAGGATTCCAACCCCTCGCTATGAAGCCCTCAACTTGATCCCGCCGGCTCGTCAGCACACCTTCGCCCCGGAGATTGACCCGGCGGGGTTAATTGACGAGGAAGCCCAATTCGAAGCTCTCAGCGGCATCGACTGGAAGTCATCAACCTTCCAGGTCTTGGGATCAGCCGGAGGAGAGGATAGGAACGAGCCGGAGACTTCAACTCAGCGGGCATCGTAACTCGGCTGGCGGTTTACCAAACAATGCTCCACCCTTTTTAGACTTGATGAGTTTTGTAATAGAGTAGGTGCAACAGTTTATCTCTGCCGTGCCATCGTGCACGTATTGAATGCTAAAGTCTTTTGAAGTTGTCTCTTTGATATTTCTCCGGGTCATAATCAATCCTTTGTTTTTCTTAACCTCAAAGAGGTGCCTTTAATTATCCTGCATAGAAGGGCAAATCACAAGTCTCGAGGCGTCTTACCGTCCTGAGAATCATAAATTTTAGATAACCCGGAATATGAATCGAAAAGGACTTGTCTTCAATAATATCCTGAATACAGCCGTAAGAACATGCTGAACGGCCTGCAAGCATACTTCCGGCTTAGATAATCCGGATGAGAAAGTTGGTACCGCAACTCCGGTTTACCTGCCTTATAACACCCATTGCGTTCAGCAATACTGTAAACCAAGGTTAAGCCGGCAAAGTGAGACCCGGCTGTACACACCTTGACATAATCAAAGAAAACTTGTGATAAAGCAGAAGAACTTAGGGGCTTCCGGTTCGAATACGACCAGAGACCCGGCCCAAAGGGGTTAAGCTAAGATTCGGATACGATCATATAGCCCCCAGTGGGTGTGGCGATGCCAATCAAGAGGGTACCGACAGCTATGTTCTCTTTGGTTCGAATACGACCCATGTTTGAACAGGAAGCCCCCAAGTGATTTTAAGAATTGTTTAACGACGCTGATTCGAATACGATCCACGTCGGTTCTCAGAGGGGTTAAACTATGATTCAAATATGACCAAAGGTAACCTCCCAATGAGCTCGGCACTTTGCCAATCAAATGGGTATCGACAGCTATGTTCTCTTTGGTTCGAATACGACCCATGTTTGAACAGGAAGCCCCCAAGTGACTTTACTGCTTACGGCTAGATTCGAATACGATCATAAGCCGGATCCTCCTTTAAGTCATCATGTAATCTTGCAATAAAAACAACACGTGCATATTTGGAGGAGAAAAAAGGACAGAGGTCCTGCTTTATTGCTTATCATAATATATACATGGCTGAGAGAAATATGTACACCACGAGAGCCGGTGGCTCAAGTGTAGTAAGGCCGAAGCTGAGCTATGTTCCACGGCCGACGGGTCTCTTCCTCCGACTTACGTGAATCTTTGTGCTCCCGAATGTCAATGAGGTAATATGACCCGTTGTGCAAGTTCTTGCTGACCACAAAGGGACCTTCCCAAGGCGGGGATAACTTGTGTGCATCTGTTTGATCCTGGATGAGCCGGAGCACAAGATCGCCTTCCTGGAAGACCCGGGATTTAACCCGGCGGCTATGATAACGGCGCAGGTCTTGTTGGTAAATCGCTGAACGGGCTGCTGCCACATCACGCTGTTCGTCCAACAAGTCAAGAGCATCTTGGCGCGCCTGTTCATTATCCGTCTCAACATAAGCCGCCACGCGAGGTGAGTCGTGACGGATGTCACTGGGGAGGACTGCTTCTGCTCCATAAACCATGAAGAAAGGCGTGAAGCCTGTAGACCTGTTAGGAGTAGTGTTGATGCTCCATAACACGGAGGGCAACTCCTCCACCCAACAACCCGGCGTCCGTTGCAAAGGGACCAAAAGCCGGGGCTTGATACCCTTCAGAATCTCCTGATTAGCTCTCTCAGCTTGACCATTGGATTGAGGATGAGCCACTGAGGAAACATCAAGTCGGATATGCTCTCGTTGACAAAACTCTTCCATGGCGCCTTTGGAGAGATTGGTGCCATTGTCAGTTATAATGCTGTGTGGAAAACCAAAGCGAAAGATCACCCTTTTCATAAACTGAACCGCCGTGGCTGCATCACACTTGCTAACTGGCTCCGCTTCAACCCACTTGGTAAATTTGTCAACTGCCACCAAGAGGTGGGTCTTCTTATCCTTGGACCTTTTAAAAGGCCCAACCATATCAAGCCCCCAGACCGCAAAGGGCCAAGTGATTGGGATCATCCTCAGCTCCTGAGCCGGCACATGAGCCCGTCGTGAGAACCTCTGGCAACCATCACATTTACTGACCAAGTCCTCTGCATCAGCATGAGCCGTCAACCAATAAAAACCATGACGAAAAGCCTTGGCCACAAGGGACTTTGAGCCGGCGTGATGGCCACAATCCCCTTCATGGATCTCACGCAAGATCTCTTGACCTTCCTCAGGGGAGACACAACGCTGAAATGCTCCTGTAACACTGCGATGATGCAACTCGCCATCGATAACGATCATTGACTTAGCCCGCCGGGTTATTTGCCTGGCCAAAGTTTCATCCTCAGGCAACTCGCCCCGGGTCATATAAGCCAGATATGGCATTGTCCAGTCTGGTATGATATGGAGAGCCGCCACCAGTCGTGCCTCCGGGTCAGGGACAGCCAAGTCTTCCTCCGTAGGCAACTTAACCGAAGGGCTATACAGGACGTCCAGGAAAGTGTTAGGCGGCACCGGCTTTCGCTGAGAGCCTAGCCGGCTTAGAGCATCAGCCGCCTCGTTCTTCCTGCGATCAATGTGCTCTACTTGGTAGCCCTGAAAGTGCCCAGCAATGGCATCAACTTCGCGGCGATAAGCCGCCATGAGAGGGTCCTTAGAGTCCCACTTGCCTGATACTTGTTGAGCCACCAAGTCCGAGTCACCGAAGCACCTTACCCGGCTCAAGCTCATCTCCTTAGCCATCCGAAGACCGTGGAGCAAGGCCTCGTACTCAGCCGCATTGTTAGTGCAAGGAAACATCAACTGTAGCACATAATGGAACTTGTCACCTTTAGGGGAAGCCAATACAACGCCAGCCCCCGAGCCCTCCAACTGCCTGGACCCATCGAAGTGAATAGTCCAATACGTGTTATCCGGCTTTTGCTCGGGCACTTGTGACTCTGTCCAATCATTGATGAAATCCACCAAGGCCTGAGATTTAACAGCAGTGCGTGGCACATATTTGAGACCATGAGGTCCAAGTTCTATAGCCCACTTAGCAATTCTCCCTGTGGCCTCTCTGTTTTGAATGATATCACCAAGAGGGGCAGAACTGACCACAGTGATGGGATGACCCTGAAAATAATGCTTAAGTTTCCGGCTCGCCATGAACACACCATACACAAGCTTCTGCCAATGCGGGTACCGCTGCTTGGACTCAATGAGCACTTCGCTGACATAATAAACCGGCCGCTGAACCGGATGCTCCTTGCCCTCCTCCTTGCGCTCCACCACAATAGCCACACTGACGGCTCGTGCGTTTGCCGCCACATACAGCAGTAAGGGCTCCTTATCAACCGGAGCAGCAAGGACTGGGGGCTCTGCCAGCTGCTTCTTCAAATCCTCAAAGGCGGTATTAGCTGCATCATTCCAGACAAAGTTATCAGTTTTCTTCATCAACTGATATAAGGGCATGGCCTTCTCACCCAAACGGCTTATAAACCGGCTTAAAGCAGCGATGCGACCCGCCAAGCGCTGAACGTCATTTATACACGCCGGCTTAGCCAGGGAGGTGATGGCCTTGATCTTCTCCGGGTTAGCCTCAATGCCTCTGTCAGAAACCAAGAAACCCAAGAGTTTGCCTGCAGGAACACCAAAGACACACTTGGCCGGGTTAAGCATCATCTTGTAGACCCGGAGATTATCAAAGGTTTCCCTTAAATCATCTATCAGGGTTTCCTCTTTTATGGACTTAACCACAATATCGTCCACATAAGCGTGAACATTGCGCCCAATCTGTTTATGAAGACAGTTCTGTACACAACGCTGGTAAGTCGCCTGTGCACACTTGAGTCCAAAGGGCATAGACACATAGCAGAAGGCTCCAAAGGGAGTGATGAACGCCGTCTTCTCCTGGTCCTTAACTGCCATCTTAATCTGATGATATCCGGAATAAGCATCCAAGAAACTTAAGCGTGCACAACCTGCCGTAGCATCAATGATTTGATCAATACGGGGGAGGGCAAAAGGATCAGCCGGACACGCCTTGTTCAAGTCCGTGTAGTCCACACACATCCGCCAAGTGCCGTTCTTCTTGAGTACGAGCACCGGGTTAGCTAACCACTCTGGGTGAAAGACTTCAACGATAAACCCGGCCGCCAAGAGCCGGGCCACCTCTTCACCAATAGCTTTCCGCCTCTCTTCATTAAACCGCCGAAGGAACTGCCTGACCGGCTTAAATTTCGGATCAACATTGAGAGTATGCTCAGCGAGTTCTCTAGGTACACCTGGCATGTCAGAAGGTTTCCATGCGAAGATGTCCCTATTCTCACGGATGAACTCGATGAGCGCGCTTTCCTATTTTGGATCCAGATTGGCACTGATGCTAAACTGCTGAGATGAATCTCCTGGAACAAAATCAACAAGCTTAGTTTCATCAGCCGACTTAAATTTCATCGCCGGCTCATTCTCCGTAGTCGGATTTTTCAGAGAGGTCATATCTGTTGGGTCAACATTGTCTTTGTAAAACTTCAACTCCTCTGTAGCACAAACAGACTCTGCATAAGCCGCATCGCCTTCCTCACACTCCAGAGCCACTTTCCGGCTGCCGTGAACCGTAATGGTCCCATTGTGACCCGGCATCTTGAGCTGTAAGTACACATAACACGACCGTGCCATGAACTTGGCGTAAGCCGGCCGCCCAAATATAGCATGGTATGGACTTCTTATCTTGACCACCTCAAAGGTCAATTTCTCCACCCTGTAGTTGTTCTCATCACCAAAGGCCACTTCCAATTCGATCTTGCCGACTGGATAAGCCGACTTACCAGGTACCACACCATGGAAGATAGTGTTTGACTGGCTGAGGTTCTTATCAACCAACCCCATACGGCGAAAAGTCTCATAATAGAGGATGTTGATGCTGCTGCCTCCATCCATGAGCACCTTTGTGAACTTATATCCTCCCACTTGAGGAGCCACCACTAAGGCCAAGTGGCCCGGGTTATCCACCCGGGGAGGGTGATCCTCCCTACTCCACACTATAGGCTGCTCAGACCACCGCAAGTAGCGTGGGACTGCCGGCTCAACAGCATTCACTGCCCTCTTATGAAGCTTCTGATCTCGCTTACACAGGCTGGTGGTAAACACATGATACTGTCCACCGCTAAGCTGCTTTGGATTGGTCTGATAACCCCCTGCTGTTGTTGATGACCCTGGCCAGACTGTTGATTAAAGCCCCCTTGGCCGTTCTGAGGACCAGAATTTGAGCCGCCGCCCGGGCCATGAAAGCCGCCGGCGCCTGAGCCGCCGCCCGGGCCATTGTAATTCTTAAAGGCCTTCATGATTGCACAATCCTTCCACAGATGAGTCGCTGGCTTCTCTCTAGAGCCATGCCTTGGACAAGGCTCATTCAACAGCTGCTCCAGCGTCGGACCTGACCCGCCGCCTCGGGGAGGGGGCCTCCCCTTGCGTCGCTGGTTATTACCTTGTGAGCTGGCGTTGGCTACAAACTCTAGGCTGCCATCGGCCTTGCGCTTGCCTCCTCCTTGGTTCCCCGGGTTATGCTGAGGACCCTTGCCATTGCCATTCTTCTTTCCCTTCCCTGTCCTTTCATCATCTGAAGGGGGATCCTTGGTACCATCAGAATCGGCGTACTTGACAAGAGCCGCCATTAGTGTACCCATATCACTGCAGTCGCGCTTAAGCCGCCCGAGTTTCATCTTCAGGGGCACGAAGCGACAATTCTGTTCCAACATTAAGACTGCAGAGCCGGCATCCATCTTATCTGATGAATGTATGATCTCCTTAACCCGGCGAACCCAATGGGTCGTGGATTCACCCTCCTGCTGCTTACAGTTAGTCAAATCCACAATTGACATAGACTGCCTACAGGTATCTTTGAAGTTTTGGATGAACCGGGCTTTCAGCTCAGCCCAAGACCCGATGGAATTCGGTGGTAGCCCTTTCAACCAAGTGCGGGCAGTCCCATCTAACATCATGGTGAAGTACTTAGCCATGGCCGCCTCACTGACCTCTAGTAGCTCCATGGCCGTCTCATAACTCTCGATCTAGGCTGCAAGTCTGCTGTGTAATTAGGCACCTTCCTGGGGCCCTTGAAGTCCTTGGGTAGACGTTCATTACGGATAGCTGGCACTAAACAAGGGACACCCCCGGTCCTGGTAGGGATACCCACGTCGACGAAAGTCGTCGGATAAGCCGGGGGGGTCTGATAAGCCGTCAATTGAGGCACTTGCTCCGCCTCTTGCCGTGCTTTGTCCTGGTCTGCTGCGTGAAAGGCTCCGTTATAAGCCGGGCCATGGCCAGGGGCGGGTCATGGCGTCGGACGTTACTTGAGCTGGTCGCTGAGACCATGTGCCTGCTGTAACTCGGGCTCTGACCCGGACGAGGGGTCGAGTGGATCCTATCCCGGCTGTAGGAGTACGCCTCCTGCTGCGCCAGTGCTGTCTGAAGGAGTTCCCTGACCCGGCGGGTTTCAATAGCCGTCGGAGAGTCGCCGTCAACTGGGAGAGCCGCCAGCCGTGCTGCCGCAGCGACCATGTTCTCCAGCGGGTTATTATAATGACCCAGGGGTATTGGCACATACTGAGGCGAGGCAGGGGGCATCTGGGGAGGCCCCATCACTTGTGGCTGAATAGGGGTCCCGGACCCGGGCATTATGACCCCTGGCGGGTTACTAGACCCTGCACGTGGCGTGTTGAAAAGGTTGCGTGGATCGTAAACCGGAGGGAGTCGAGATTGGGCCTTTTGATGCCTCCTTCTTAGGACCTCATTGGCCGCGTTTTGATCCATTGTGAGCCGGAAGGACTGCGCTTGAATCAACTGGGTTTGGGCATCGAGAGCCGCCCGCTCCGCAGTCATCCTGATCCCTTCCGCTGCCAGATCCTCCTTAGCCTTCACTAGATCCAATTTTAACTGTGCCACCTCCGCATCATGCCGAGCTTGATCCGCCGGGTCAACCGTGGCGGTTAACAGGGCCGTCATCTTGTCCGTGAGATCCATTAGCACCTGAGCCGGAGAAGGCACCGGGTTTCCCGCTCCAGCAGCGGGGTTCTGAACAGGCTGCGCACCAGCCATAAAAACTCCAACCTGACTTGGCGGCTCAAATAGGTCCGGAATACTGTCACCATCGGAACAACCCATGAGCCTGCCATCTTGAAGTTGGTACAACGAGTTTGACTCATCGGTGGCCGACTCGCCGTCAGAGCCGGCGGCCGTCTCATCACCAGATCCAGATCGATCAGAGAGTCCTCCATGGATACACCCCACAAAAGCATGCCTTAAGGCAGGCCGGGCCCGGGCGGGTCGCGCACGCTGAGCCGTCTCGATGAGATCGGCGCAGAGACCCGGCTCAGGGCCCGGCTCACCAATCTTGCCAATGAAAACATGAATTCCGCCGAAGGGGACCCGGTACCCGTACTCAATTGAGCCGGCGTCGGGGCCCCAGTTTGCATCGTCGATGTAGAGCTTGCCGCGACGACTCTTGGTCATCCGGCCCACAGCGTATCCCTTGAGCCCTTCGAAGCTGCCTTTCAAGAACTCAAATCCACCGTGCGCTGGCCCCACGGTGGGCGCCAACTGTCATGGAATTGTCACGGCAGATGTCCTCGAGCTAGGACTTAGTCGTGGAGCCATCGCAACTAGGAAGCTTGAAGGGGTTAATGCGGGACAAGGAACACGAGGGTTTATACTGGTTCGGCCCCTTACGGTGAAGGTAAAAGCCTACGTCCAGTTGAGGTGGTATTGATTAGGGTTACGATCACCAGGAAGCTAAACTGCTATGCCCGGCTCTCGATGAGATTGTTCTTGTCTCTAAACCGCTGCCGGGTCGTCCCTTTATATAGGGAGGCTGACGCCCAGCGGCTCTCAGAGTCCTGGCCGGCTCATAAGAGTGTCCGGCTCGGACTCTCAACTATACTTGCCTTACACTACAAGTTCTACCCTAATAATGATTGTAACTATGGGCCTTAAGCCATATCCGGGTCTTAAGCCCATCTCTGGCCCATCGTCTTCAAGCTTGGCTCCGGGCTTCTGGCAACGACCATGGAGTAACCCGGCCCCTCCTGGCGGGTGACTCTAAGGTCTATATCCTCAACAATACCGGTGTTATGTTCCTTGATTTTGTGTCCCTCACGCGGTTGGGTGATTTATGGGACCCCCTTGACAGTTCGCCTTGAATAAAACTCTTCCAGCAAGGCCCAACCTTGGTTTTACATTTGCCTCACCTAGCCTTTTTCCCTTGGGAGTCGTGCTCTCGAGGGTCATCTTTATTTACCCCCCCGGGCTAGTGCTCCTTCGAGTGTTGGTCCAAACTGTCAGTCGCCGGTGGCCACCAGGGGCAACTCTGGTCTGGCCTACCGGAAGCTTGGACAATCCGGTGTGCCCTGAGAATGAGATATGTGCAGCTCCTATCAGGATTTGTCGGCACATTCGGGCGGCTTTGCTGGTTTTGTTTTACCATTGTCGAAATGTCTTGTAACCGGGATTCCGAGACTGATCGGGTCTTCCCGGGAGAAGGAATATCCTTCGTTGACCGTGAGAGCTTATGATGGGCTAAGTTGGGACACCCTTGCAGGGTATTATCTTTCGAAAGCCGTGCCCGCGGTTATGTGGCAGATGGGAATTTGTTAATATCCGGTTGTAGAGAACTTGACACTTGACCTTAATTAAAACGCATCAACCGCGTGTGTAGCCGTGATGGTCTCTTCTCGGCGGAGTCCGGGAAGTGAACACGGTTTCTGGGTTATGTTTGACGTAAGTAGGAGTTCAGGATCACTTCTTGATCATTGCTAGTTTCACGACCGTTCCTTTGCTTCTCTTCTCGCTCTCTTTTGCATAAGTTAGCCACCATACATTGCTTAGACGCTGCTGCAACCTCACCACCTTATCCATTCCTTTCCCATTAAGCTTTGCTAGTCTTGATACCCATGGTAATGGGATTGCTGAGTCCTCGTGGCTCACAGATTACTACAAACCAGTTGCAGGTACAGGTTTTGCGATGACCATGACGCGAGAGCGATGTTTACTTGTCTTGGAGTTCTTCTGCTTCTTCTTCGATCAGGGGATAGGTTCCAGGTCGGCAGCCTGGGCTAGCAGGGTGGATGTCGTTCGAGTTTCTGTTTATGTTTCATCCGTAGTCGGATGTTGAGCTTATGTATGATGTATTGATGTATTCTTGCGGCATTTGTATGCCTTGTATGTACCCCCAAATATTATGTAATGTTGGTGTAATGATATCCACCTTGCAAAAGCGTCTTCAAGATGCGCTTCTATCCTTGGTGGGACAGTCGAGTTCCTTTAGGATAGGGTCGCATCTTGGGCGTGACACCGCGGCTACCTAAGGTGGAGCTCTCTCCCGGAGAAGTGCGCCCGCGCCCCCGAGGAGCCACCACCGGGGTTGCGGCATACTTGCGGGGCGCCCGCGGCCTCTCTTGGGCGGCGGTGAACCCGACCCCTCCTTGGGGTCTTCCCCTTTTCGGTGGCGGAGAACCTCCTCGTCGGCACCATGGGTGCTACGACAAGACGGTGGGACAAATAAGAAGAAGGAAGAGGGGGCAACGAGAAGATGGAGATGAGCAGGGGGCTCTGCCCCTCCCCTCATTTATAGCCGAAGGGAGGCCAACCGCCGGACTCCACGATCCCCAGTAATGATGGTTTTTCTGCATGCAGCAGGCTCTTGTCAAGTCGAACGGTTGCTGAGGCCGCGTGGGGAAGCGGAGACGCCCACGTCCCATCAAGCGCCACGCGTCGGCTGGGTCCACAAGCACTTGGGACCTGCGACGCTCCGCACTTGCACTTTGGCTTCGCCTGGAAGCCATGTCCGAGCGCGCCTTGGGTCCCGGGGCTACTGTCGGTGTTCTGTGAACCAGGGTACCCAGACTTGCCTGCCTGCGGCCCGCGACATGGCTATGTCAGCGGCCTGGTACGGCCCATCTTGTTGGGGAACACAGTATTTCAATTTTTTTCCTACGATCACGCAAGATCTATCTAGGAGATGCATAGCAACGAGCGGGGAGAGTGTGTCCATGTACCCTCATAGACCGAAAGCGGAAGCATTTAGTAACGCGGTTTATGTAGTCGAGCGTCTTTGCGATCCAACCAAACCAAGTACCAAATGCACGGCACCTCCGCGATCTGCACACGTACAGCTCGGTGACGTCCCATGAACTCTAGATCCAGCTGAGGTCGAGGGAGAGTTTCATCAGCACGACGGTGTGGTGACGGTGATGATGAAGTTACCGACACAGGGCTTCGCCTAAGCACCGCGGCAATATGACCGAGGTGGAAATCTGTGGAGGGGGCACCGCACACGGCTAAGACAACTGCCAACTTGTGTGTTCTAGGGTGCCCCTGCCCCCGTATATAATGGAGCAAGGGGGAGGCCGTGCGGCCCTCATAGGGTGCGCCCCAAGTAGGAATCCTACTAGGAATCCTATTCCTAGTAGGTTTCAGATACGACGGAGATGTATCAGCATCCCCAAGCTTAATAATTTTTGATGTGGAATGCTACCTAGCATAATCTTGATCATGTAATCTAATCATGGCATGAATATTAAGACACGAGTGATTCAAAGCAATAGTCTATCATTTGACATTAAGACAATAATACTTCAAGCATACTAATAAAGCAATCATGTATTTTCAAAATATCATGGCCAAAGAAAGTTATCCCTACAAAATCATATGGTCTGGCTATGCTCCATCTTCACCACACAAAATATTCAAATGATGCACAACCCCGATGACAAGCCAAGCAATTGTTTCAAACTTTTGATGTTCTCAAACCTTTTCAACTTTCACACAATACATGAGCGTGAGCCATGGATATAGCACTACAGGTGGAATAGAATATGATGGTGGAGGCTGTGTGGAGAAGACAAAAAGGAAGAAAGTCTCACATCGACGTGGCTAATCAATGGGCAATGGAGATGCCCATCAATTGATGTCAATGCGAGGAGTAGGGATTGCCATGCAACGGATGCACTAAGAGCTATAAGTGTATGAAAGCTCAAACTAAAAACTAAGTGGGTGTGCATCCAACTTGCTTGCTCATGAAGACCTAGGGCATTTGAGGAAGCCCATCGTTGGAATATACAAGCCAAGTTCTATAATGAAAATTCCCACTGGTATATGGAAGTGCTAACTAGACTCTCTATATGAAGAACATGGTGCTACTCTGAAGCACAAGTGTGGTAAAAGGATAGTAACATTGTCCCTTCTCTCTGTTCTCTCATTTTTTTATTTATTATTTTTTCTCTTTTTTTGTAGGCTTCTTTGGCCTCTCTCTCTCTCTCTTTTTGGGGCTTCTTTGGCCACTTTTATTTTGCTAACCTCACATGGGACAATGTTCTAATAATGATCATCACACTTTTATTTACTTACAACTCAATATTACAACTCGATACTATAACAAAGATATGACTCTATATGACTGCCTCCGGCGGTGTACTGGGATGTGCAATGATCTAGCGTAGAAATGAAATCATCATGCTAGCTATCTTACGATCATGCAAAGCAATATGCCAATAAATGCTCAAGTCATGTATATGAAGATGATGGAAGTTGCATGGCAATATATCTTGGAATGGCTATGGAAATGCTATAATAGGTAGGCATGGTGGCTGTTTTGAAGAAGATATAAGGAGGCTTATGTGTGATAGAGCGTATCGTATCACGGGGTTTGGATGCACCGGCGAAGTTTGCACAATAGGTCTGGTACACAACATAGCTTACTTTATAGAACCTATGACCGAGGCATAGGGAATGACTTTTCATTTTCTTTCTATTTTCTGCCGTGGTCGGGTTTTGAGTCTTTACTCAACTTCACACCTTGCAACACAGGCAAGAACTCTTTCTTTGACTGTTCCATTTTGAACTACTTCAAAAACTTGTCAAGGTATGTACTCATTGAAAAAAATTATCAAGCGTCTTGATCTATCTCTATAGATCTTGATGCTCAATATGTAAGCAGCTTCACCGAGGTCTTTCTTTAAAAAACTCCTTTCAAACACTCCTTTATGCTTTCCAGAAAATTCTACATCATTTCCGATCAACAATATGTCATTCACATATACTTATCAGAAAGGCTGTAGTGCTCCCACTCACTTTCTTCTAAATACAGGTTTCACCGCAAGTCTGTATAAAACTATGTGCTTTGATCAACTTATCAAAGCGTATATTCCAACTCCAAGCTGCTTGCACCAGTCCATAGATGGATCGCTGGATCTTGCATATTTTTTAGCACCTTTAGGATTGACAGAACCTTCTGGTTGTATCATATACAACTCTTCTTTAAGAAATCCATTAAGGAATGCAGTTTTGACATCCATTTGCCAGATTTCATAAAATGTGGCAATTGCTAACATGATTCGGACAGAATTAAGCATCGCTACGAGTGAGAAAATCTTATCAACACCTTGAACTTGTCGAAAACTTTTTGCGACAATTCGAGCTTTGTAGATAGTAACACTACTATGAGCGTCCGTCTTCCTCTTGAAGATCCATTTATTCTCAATGGCTTGCCGATCATCGGGCAAGTCAATCAAAGTCCATACTTTGTTCTGATACATGGATCCCATCTCATATTTCATGGCCTCAAGCCATTTCATGGAATCTGGGCTCATCGTCGCTTCCTCATAGTTCGTAGGTTCGTCATGGTCTAGTAACATGACTTCCAGAAAGGATTACCGTACCACTCTGGTGTGGACCATACTCTGTTTGACCTACGAGGTTTGATAGTAACTTGATATGAAGTTTCATGATCATCATCATTAGCTTCCTAGTTAATTGGTGTAGGAATCACTGGAACTGATTACTGTGATGAACTACTTTCCAATTCGGGAGAAGATACAATTAACTCATCAAGTTCTACATTCCTCCCACTCACTTCTTTCGAGAGAAACTTCTTCTCTAGAAAGGATCCATTCTTAGCAACGAATATCTTGCCTTCGGATCTATGATAGAAGGTGTACCCAACAGTTTCCTTTGGGTATCCTATGTAGACGCATTTCTCCGATTTGGGTTCGAGCTTATCAGGTTGAAACTTTTTCACATAAGCATCACAGCCCCAAATTTTAAGAAACGACAGCTTAGGTTTTGCTAAACCACAGTTCATATGGTGTTGTCTCAACGGATTTAGATGATGCCCTATTAAACGTGAATGCAGCTGCCTCTAATGCATAACCCCAAAACGATAGTGGTAAATCGGTAAGAGACATCATAAATCGCACCATTCCAATAATGTACGGTTATGATGTTCGGACACACCATTACGCTGTGGTGTTCCAGGTGGCGTGAGTTGCGAAACTATTCCACATTGTTTCAAATGAAGACCAAACTCGTTACTCAAATATTCACCTTCACAATCAGATCGTAGAAACTCTATTTTCTTGTTACGATGATTTTCTACTTCACTATGAAATTCTTTGAACTTTTCAAATGTTTCAGACTTATGTTTCATCAAGTAGATATACCCATATCTGCTCAAATCATCTGTGAAGGTCAGAAAATAACGATACCCGCCGCGAGCCTCAACACTCATCGGACCGCATACATCAGCATGTATTTTTTCCAACAAGTCAGTTGCTCGCTCCATTGTTCCAGAGAATAGAGTCTTAGTCATCTTGCCCATGAGGCATGGTTCGTAAGCATCAAGTGATTCATAATCAAGTGATTCCAAAAGCCCATCAGTATGGAGTTTCTTCATGCACTTTACACCAATATGACCTAAATGGCAGTGCCACAAATAAGTCGCACTATCATTATTAAGTTTGCATCTTTTGGCATCAATATTATGTGTATCACTGTGATCGAGATTCAGTAAACCATTTACATTGGATGTAAGACCATAGAAGGTTTTATTCATGTAAACAGAACAACAATTATTCTCCGATTTAAATGAATAACCGTATCGCAATAAACATGATCCAATCATATTATGCTCAACGCAAAAACCAAATAACATTTATTTTAGGTTCAACACTAATCCCGAAGGTAAAGGGAGTGTGCGATGGTGATCGTATCAACCTTTGGAATCATTTCCAACACACATCGTCACCTCGCCCTCAACTAGTCTTTGGTCATTTTGTAACTCCTGTTTCGAGTTACTAATCATAGCAACTGAAGTATCAAATACCCATGGGATACTATGAACACTAGGAAACTACACATCAATAACATGTATATCATATATACTTTTGTTCACTTTGCCATCCTTCTTATCTGCCAAATATTTGGGGTAGTTCCGCTTCCAGTAACCATTTCCTTTGCAGTAGAAGCACTCAGTTTCAGGCTTGGGTCTAGCTTTGGGCTTCTTCATGGGAGTGGCAACTTGCTTGCCATTCTTCTTGAAGTTCCCTTTCTTTCCCTTGCCCTTTTACTTGAAACTAGTGGTCTTGTCAACCATCAACACTTGATGCTTTTCTTGATTTCTACCTTCGCCGATTTCAGCATCGCGAAGTGCTCGGGGAATCATTTTCGTCATCCCTTGCATATTATAGTTCATCACGAAGTTCCAGTAACTTGGTGATAGTGACTAGAGAACTTTGTCAATCACTATCTTATCTGGAAGATTAACTCCCACTTGATTCAAGCGATTGTAGTACTCAGACATTCTGAGCACATGCTCATTGGTTGAGCTATTCTCCTCCATCTTGTAGGCAAAATACTTGTCAGAGGTCTCATACCTCTTGACTCGGGCATGAGTCTGAAATACCAATTTTAGTTCTTGGAACATATCATATACTCCATGGCGTTCAAAACATTTTTGAAGTCCCAGTTCTAAGCCATAAAGCATGGTGCACTAAACTATCAAGTAGTCATCATACCGAGCTTTGCAAAACATTGATAACATCTACATATGCTCCTGCAACAGGTTCGTCACCTAGTGGTGCATCTGTTGGAAATATGCCCTAGAGGCAATAATAAATGGTTATTATTATATTTCTTTGTTCATGGTAATTGTCTATTATTCATGCTATAATTGTATTGTCCGGAAATCGTAATACATGTGTGAATACATAGACCACAACCTGTCCCTAGTAAGCCTCTAGTTGACTAGCTCGTTGATCAACAGATAGTCATGGTTTCCTGACTATGGACATTGGATGTCATTGATAACGGGATCACATCATTAGGAGAATGATGTGATGGACAAGACCCAATCCTAAGCATAGCATAAAAGATCGTGTAGTTTCGTTTGCTAGAGCTTTTCCAATGTCAAGTATTTTTCCTTAGACCATGAGATCGTGCAACTCCCGGATACCGTAGGAGTGCTTTGGGTGTGCCAAAAGTCACAACGTAACTGGGTGGCTATAAAGGTGCACTACAGGTATCTCCGAAAGTGTCTGTTGGGTTGGCACGAATCGAGACTGGGATTTGTCACTCCGTGTAAACGGAGAGGTATCTCTGGGCCCACTCGGTAGGACATCATCATAATGTGCACAATGTGACCAAGAGTTGATCACGGGATGATGTGTGTTACGGAACGAGTAAAGAGACTTGCCGGTAACGAGATTGAACAAGGTATCGGGATACCGACGATCGAATCTCGGGCAAGTAACATACCGATTGACAAAGGGAATTGTATACGGGATTGATTGAATCCCCGACATCGTGGTTCATCCGATGAGATCATCGTGGAACATGTAGGAGCCAACATGGGTATCCAGATCCCGCTGTTGGTTATTGGCCGGAGAACGTCTCGGTCATGTCTGCATGGTTCCCGAACCCGTAGGGTCTACACACTTAAGGTTCGATGATGCTAGGGTTATAAAGGAAGTTTGTATGTGGTTACCGAATGTTGTTCGGAGTCCCGGATGAGATCCCAGACGTCACGAGAGTTCGGAATGGTCTAGAGGTAAAGATTTATAATGGGAAGTCCTGTTTTGGTCACCGGAAAAGTTCGGGTGCTATCGGTAATGTACCGGGACCACCGAGAGGGTCCCGGGGGTCCACCAGGTGGGGCCACCGGCCCCAGAGGGCTGCGTGGGCCAAGTGTGGGAAGGGACCAGCCCCTAGGTGGCTGGTGCGCCTCCCACAAGGGGCCCAGGGCGGCAGGAAAGGGGGGAAGGGGGAAACCCTAGGCTCAGATGGGCCTAAGGCCCATCTAGTGGGGCGCCCCCTCTCTCCCCCTTGGCCGCCCCCCAAGTCCAATCTAGGGCTGGCCGCACCCCTTGGGGGGGACCCTAGATGGGGGCGCAGCTCCTCCCCCTCCCCTATATATATTGGGGGTTTTGGGGCTGCCAGACACAGGAGAACATCTCCCTCTTGCGCAGCCCTACCCCTCTTCCTCCTCCTCTCTCGCGGTGCTTGGCGAAGCCCTGCGGGATTGCCACGCTCCTCCATCACCACCACGCCGTCGTGCTGCTGCTGGATGCAGTCTTCCCCAACCTCTCCCTCTCTCCTTGCTGGATCAAGGCGTGGGAGACGTCACCGGGCTGCACGTGTGTTGAACGCGGAGGCACCGTTCTTCGGTGCTTAGATCGGAACCAACCGCGATCTGAATCGCTACGAGTACGACTCCTTCATCCGCGTTCTTGCAACGCTTCCGCATCACGATCTACAATGGTTATGTAGATGCACTCCCCTTCCCCTCGGTGCTAGATTACTCCATAGATTGATCTTGGTGATGCGTAGAAAATTTTGAATTTCTGCTACGTTCCCCAACAGTGGCATCATGAGCTAGGTCTATGCGTAGTTTCTATGCACGAGTAGAACACAAAGTGGTTGTGGGCGTTGATGTTGTCAATTTACTTGTTGTTACTAGTCTTATCTTGATTCGGTGGCATCGTGGGATGAAGCGGCCCGGACCGACCTTACACGTACACTTACGTGAGACAGGTTCCACCAACTCACATGCACTAGTTGCATAAGGTGGCTAGCGGGTGTCTGTTCTCCCACTTTAGTCGGATCGGATTCGATGAAAAGGGTCCTTATGAAGGGTAAATAGAAATTGGCATATCACGTTGTGGCTTTTCCGTAGGTAAGAAACATTCTTGCTAGAAACCCATAGCAAGCCACGTAAAACATGCACCGACAATTAGAGGACGTCTAACTTGTTTTTGCAGGGTATGCTATGTGATGTGATATGGCCAAAAGGATGTGATGAATGATATATGTGATGTATGAGATTGATCATGTTCTTGTAATAGGAATCACGACTTGCATGTCGATGAGTATGACAACCGGCAGGAGCCATAGGAGTTGTCTTAATTTATTGATGACCTGCGTGTCAAAGAAAACGCCATGTAATTACTTTACTTTATTGCTAACCGTTAGCCATAGTAGTAGAAGTAATAGTTGGTGAGACAACTTCATGAAGACACGATGATGGAGATCATGGTGTCATGCCGGTGACGAAGGTGATCATGCCGCGCCTCAAAGATGGAGATCAAAGGCGCAAGATGATATTGGCCATATCACGTCACTTTATGATTTGCATGTGATGTTTCATGTTTACATCTTATTTGCTTAGAACGACGGTAGCATAAATAAGATGATCCCTTACTAAAAATTTCAAGAGACGTGTTCCCCCTAACTGTGCACCGTTGCGAAGGTTCGTTGTTCGAAGCACCACGTGATGATCGGGTGTGATAGATTCTAACGTTCGAATACAACGGGTGTTGACGAGCCTAGCATGTACAGACATGGCCTCGGAACACATGCGAAACACTTAGGTTGACTTGACGAGCCTAGCATGTACAGACATGGCCTCGGAACACAAGAGATCGAAAGGTCGAACATGAGTCGTATAGTAGATGCGATCAACATGGAGATGTTCACCAATGATGACTAGTCCGTCTCACGTGATGATCGGACACGGCCTAGTTTGACTCGGATCATGTATCACTTAGATGACTAGAGGGATGTCTATCTGAGTGGGAGTTCATAATCAGATGAACTTCATTATCATGAACACAGTCAAAAAGGTATTTGCAAATTATGTCATAGCTTGCGCTTTAGTTCTACTGGTTAAGATATGTTCCTAGAGAAAATTTAGTTGAAAGTTGGTAGTAGCAATTATGCGGACTGGGTCCGTAAACTGAGGATTGTCCTCATTGCTGCACAGAAGGCTTATGTCCTTAATGCACCGCTCGGTGTGCTGAACCTCAGCGTCGTCTGTAGATGTTACGAAACATCTGACATACACGTTTTGATGACTACGTGATAGTTCAGTGCGGTTTAGAATTGTGGCACCAAAGACGTTTTTGAAACGTCGCAGAACATGTGAGATGTTCCGAAGACTGAAATTGGGATTTCAGACTAGTGCCCACGTCAAGAGGTATGAGACCTCTGACAAGTTTCTTAAGCCTGCAAACTAAGGGAGAAAAGCTCAATCGTTGAGCGTGTGCTCAGATTGTCTGAGTGCCACAATCGCTTGAATCGAGTGGGAGTTAATCTCCCAGATGAGATAGTGATAGTTCTCCATAGTCACTGCCACCAAGCTAGTAGAGCTTCGTGATGAACTATAACATATCAAGGATAATTATGATGATCCTTGAGCTATTCGCGATGTTTGACACGCGAGAGTAGAAATCAAGAAGGGAGCATCAATTTGTTGAATGGTTAGCAAAACCACTAGTTTAAGAAGGGCAAGGGCAAAAGGGATACTTCATGAAACAGCAAGTCGTTTGCTGCTCTAGTGAAGAATCCCCAAGGTTGAACCCAAACCCGAGACTAAGTGCTTCTGTAATGAGAGGAACGGTCACTGAAGCAGTACTACCCTAGATACTTGGTAGATGAGAAGGCAGCAAGGTCGACAGAAGTATATTGGATATACGTTGTATGAATGTGTACTTTACTAGTACTCCTAGCAGCACCAGGGTATTAGATACTGGTTCGGTTGCTAAGTGTTAGTAACTCGAAATAAAAGCTGCGAGAATAAATGGAGACTAGCTAAAGGTGAGATGACGATATGTGTTGGAAGTGTTTCCAAGGTTGATGTGATCAAGCATCGCATGCTCCCTCTACCATCGAGATTTTGGTGTTTGCGTTGAACATGGTTGGATTATGTTTACCGCAAAACGGTTATTCATTTAAGAGAGAAATGTTATCTGTTTATTTGAATAATACCTTCAATGGTCTTGCACCTTAAAATGAATCTCGATCGTAGTGATACACATGTTCATGCCAAAAAATTAAGATAGTAATGATAGTACCACGTACTTGTGGCACTGCCACTTGAGTCATATTGGTGTAGAACGCATGAAGAAGCTCCATGTAGGTGGATCTTGGACTCACTCATTTTTGAAAAGATTGAGACATGCGAACCATGTCTATTGGTATATATGCATGAAAAACTCCATACAGATGATCGTTGGACTCACTTGATTATGAATCACTTGAGACATGCAAATCATACCAATGGGCAAAATGACTGAAAGTCCTCGTTTTCCGTAAGATGGAACAAGAGAGCAACTTATTGGAAGTAATACATTTTGATGTACGCAGTCCAATGAGTGCTGAGGCATGTAGTGGACATCGTTATGTTCTTACTTCACAGATGATTTGAGTAGATGCTGAGTGTATTTACTTGATGAAACACAGTCTGAATTATTGAAAGGTTCAAGTAATTTCAGAGTGAAGTTGAAGATCGTCGTGACAAGAGGATAAAATGTCTGTGATATGATCATAGAGATGAGTATCTGAGTTACGAGTTTGGCACACAATTGAGACATTGTGGAAAGTGTTTCACAATTAATACCGCCTGGAACACCATAGTGTGATGGTGTGTCCGAACATCATAACTGCACCCTATTGGATATGGTGCATACCATGATGTTCTTATCGAATTACCACTATCATTTATGGGTTAGGCATTAGAGACAACCGCATTCACTTTAAAAGGGGCACCACGCAATTCCGTTGAGACGACACCGTTTATAGAAACCTAAGTTGTCGTTTCTTAAAAGTTTGGGGCTGCGATGCTTATGTGAAAAAGTTTCAGGCTGATAAGGTCGAACCCAAAGCGGATAAATGCATCTTCATAGAATACCCAAAAAAAGTTGGGTATACCTCCTATTTCAGATCTGGAAGCAAAAGTAATTGCTTCTAGAAACGAGTCCTTTCTCGAGGAAAAGTTTCTCTCGAAAGAATTGAGTGGGAGGATGGTGGAGACTTGATAAGGTTATTGAACCATCGCTTCAACTAGTGTGTAGCAGGGCACAGGAAGTTGTTCCTGTGGCACCTACACCAAATTGAAGTGGAAGCTTATGATAGTGATCATGAAACTTCGGATCAAGTCACTACCAAACCTCGTAGGACGACGAGGATATGCGCACTACTTCAGAGTAATGCGTGATCCTGTCTTGGAAGTCATGTTGCTAGACGACTATGAACCTACGAGCTATGGAGAAGCGATGGTGGGCCCATATTCCGACGAATGGCTCGAGGCCATGAAATCCGAGATAGAATCCATGTATCAGAACAAAGCATGGACTTTTGTGAACTTGCCCGATGTCGGCAAGCATTGAGATAAATGGATCTTTAAGAAGAAGACGGACATGGACGGTAATGTTACCGTCTATGAAGCTCGACTTGTGGCAAAGAGTATTTTCACAAGTTCAAGGAGTTGACTACGATGAGTTTTTCTCATCCGTAGCGATGCTTAGGTCCGTCGGATTCATATTAGCATTAGCTACATTTATGAAATCTGGCAGATGGATGTCAAAACAAGTTTCCTTACCAGTTTTCATAAGGAAAGGTTGTATGTGATACAATCAGAAAGGTTTTGTCGATCCTAAGGATGCTAAAAGGTATGCTAGCTCTAGCGATCCTTCCATGGATTAGAGCAAGCATCTCGGAGTCCAGAATATATGCTTTGATGGGGTGATCAAAGTTTTGGTTTTATACAAAGTTTGTTAGAACTTGTAGTTACAATAAAGTGAGTGGGAGCGCTACAACATTTCTGATAAGTATATGTGAATGACATATTGTTGATCGAAATGATGTAAAATTTCTGGAAAGCATAAAGGTTGTTTGAAAGGAATTTTTCAAAGGAAGACCTGGATAAAGCTGCTTACATATTGGGCATCAAGATCCATAGAGATAGATCAAGACGCCTGATGATACTTTCAAAAGACAGCACACCTGACATGATTTTGAAAAGAGTTCAAAATAGATCAGCAAGAAGGAGTTCTTGGCTGTGTTACAAGGTGTTGAGTATTGAGTGAGACTCAAGACCTGACCACAGCAGAAGATAGAGAAAGGACGTAGTCGTCCCCTATGCTTTAGACGTAGGCTCTATAGTATGCTATGCTATGTACCGCACATTAGTGTGCCTTGCCATGAGTTGGTCAAGAGGGTTACAATGGTGATCCGGGAAGATCTCATGACAGCGTCGAACTTTCCTTAGTACCTAGTGGATTAAGGAATTTTCTCGATTATGGAGTGGAAAGGAGTTCGTCATAAAGGGTTACGTCGATGCGAACTTTGACACTAATCTGGATGACTCTGAGTAGTAAACCGGATTCGTATAGTAGAGCAATTATTTGAAATGGCTCCAAATTAGCGCGTGGTAGGATCCACAAGATGACATAGATATTCGTAAAGCACACGGTTCTGAAAGGTTCAGACCCGTTGACTAATAACCTCTCTCACAAGCATAACATGACCAAACCAGAACACATTGAGTGATAATCACATAGTGATGTGAACTAGATTGTTGACTCTAGTAAACTCTTTAGATGTTGGTCACATGGAGATGTGACCAGTGAGTGTTAATCACATGGTAATGTGAACTAGATTATTGACTCTAGTGCAAGTGGGAGACTGTTGGAAATATGCCCTAGAGGCAATAATAAATGGTTATTATTATATTTCTTTGTTCATGGTAATTGTCTATTATTCATGCTATAATTGTATTGTCCGGAAATCGTAATACATGTGTGAATACATAGACCACAACCATGTCCCTAGTAAGCCTCTAGTTGACTAGCTCGTTGATCAATAGATGGTTATGGTTTCCTGACCATGGACATTGGATGTCATTGATAACGGGATCACATCATTAGGAGAATGATGTGATGGACAAGACCCAATCCTAAGCATAGCACAAAGATCGTGTAGTTTCGTTTGCTAGAGCTTTTCTAATGTCAAGTATCATTTCCTTAGACCATGAGATTGTGCAACTCCCGGATACCGTAGGAATGCTTTGGGTGTACCAAACGTCACAACGTAACTGGGTGGCTATAAAGGTGCATTACAGGTATCTCCGAAAGTGTCTGTTGGGTTGGCACGAATCGAGACTGGGATTTGTCACTCCGTGTGACGGAGAGGTATCTCTGGGCCCACTCGGTAATGCATCATCATAATGAGCTCAATGTGACTAAGGAGTTAGTCACGGGATCATGCATTACGGTACGAGTAAAGAGACTTGCCGGTAACGAGATTGAACAAGGTATTGGGATACCGACGATCGAATCTCGGCAAGTAACATACCGATTGACAAAGGGAATTGCATACGGATTGATGAATCCTTGACACCGTGGTTCATCCGATGAGATCATCGTGGAGCATGTGGGAGCCAACACGGGTATCCAGATCCCGCTGTTGGTTATTGACCGGAGAGCATCTCGTCATGTCTGCATGTCTCCCGAACCCGTAGGGTCTACACAAGGCCGGTGACGCTGGGGTTGTAGAGATATATGTATGCGGAAACCCGAAAGTTGTTCGGAGTCCCGGATGAGATCCCGGACATCACGAGAGGTTCCGGAATGGTCCGGAGTGAAGAATTATATATAGGAAGGGTCCCGGGGTTCCACCGGGTGGGGCCAACCTATCCCGGAGGGCCCCATGGGCTGAAAGTGAAGGGAACCAGCCCCTAGTGGCTGGGCGGCCCCCATGGGCCTCCCCCATGCGCCTAGGTTAGGAACCCTAGGGTGGGGACTTCCCCATTGCCTTGGGGGCAAGCACCCCTTTCCACCCCTTGGCCGCCGCCCCCCCCAACCCTAGATGGGTTTTGGCCGGCCCCCCCTCCCAAGGGGCCTATATAAAGGGGGGGAGGGAGGCAGCAACCTTATAGCCTTGGGCGTCTCCCTCCTCCCCTGCAACACCTCTCTCTCTCTCGCAGAAGCTTGGCGAAGCCCTGCCGGACACCCGCTAACATCCACCACCACGCCGGTCGTGCTGCTGGATCTCCATCAACCTCTCCTTCCCCCTTGCTGATCAAGAAGGAGGAGACATCGCTGCACCGTACGTGTGATGAACGCGGAGGTGCCGTCCGTTCGCACTCGGTCATCGGTGATTTGGATCACGACGAGTACGACTCCGTCATCCACGTTCATTGGAACGCTTCCGCTCGCGATCTACAAGGTATGTTAGATGCACTCCTTTCCCCTTGTTGCTAGTAGACTCCATAGATGCATCTTGGTGAGCGTAGGAAAATTTTAAATTATGCTACGATTCCCAACAGCACAAGGAATTGTCTAGGATCCTCGGACACGTTCTAGTCGCATCATTTGCTAATCTCACAAGATCTCTAGAGAACATTGACAAGCCTCTAGTGTGGGTTCCGAGCATATTAATCTCTAGATAGTGCGACCTCAGGCTGTTCATCGAAATTGGTTCAATTAACGGACGCCGTCTGCTAACCTCTCCACTTACAAATCGCAATCTGAAACAGGGATCCATATTCAAGCATAAACCTGTTTTGATCATCAGTGAGTGATTGTATCTTCGACTGAAGACTCACAATCAAACGTGTGATCATATCGGAGCTATATGACACGAGGAAGTCGACCTTTCGGTCTCAGTTTGTTATATCTGCATGAGGTCTGCTCTCCCAGAAATAGTTTAATCCAAGTAATTCTGACGTGAAGACTCGCTTGCCATCCGTTTGATGTTGAATAAGAGCTTGCACACCCGATCATCACGTGGTTTTGTCTCAACACGAGAACTGTCGCAACGGTGCATAGTCAGGGAGAACACTTGTACTTGAAATTTAGTGAGAGATCATCTTATAATGCTACCGCCGTACTAAGCAAAATAAGATGCATAAAGGATAAATATCAATGCAATCATAATAAGTGATATGATATGGCCATCATCATCTTGTGCCTTTGTCTCCATCTCCAAAGCACCGTCATTGATCACCATTGTCACTGGCTGACACCTTGATCTCATTGAAGCATCGTTGTCGTCTCGCCAACTATTGCTTCTACGACTATCGCTACCGCTTAGTGATAAAGTAAAACCAATTACATGGTGATTGCATTCATACAATAAAGCGACAACCATATGGCTCCTACCAGTTGCCGATAACTGTGTTTACAAAGCATGATCATCTCATACAACAATTTATATAATCACGTCTTGACCATATCACATCACAACATGCCTGCAAAAACAAGTTACACGACTTGTCAAGTACTCGTACGGGCCTTAGCAAGGACCGTGCAAATTGAATTTTTGTCAAGTTTGTGGTTACTTGGCTCACCGCGATAACGTTGAGCAACACCCTTTTGTGACATTGTGTAGAAATGTCTCGCGTAAGGTATGTTGAGGATATAGACCTTGGAGTCACCCGCCAGGAGGGCCGGGTTACTCTAAGGGTCATTGCCAGAAGCCCGGAGCTAAGTTCAAGATAATGGGCCAGAGATGGGCTGAGACCCGGATATGGCTTAAAGCCCGTAGTTACAATCATTGTTATAGTAGACTTGTAGTGTAAGGCAAGTATTGTTTAGAGTCCGAGCCGGACGCTCTTATGAGCCGGCCGGGACTCTAAGGGCTGCTGGGCGTCAGCCTCCCTATATAAAGGGAGGACCCGGCAGCGGTTTAAGGGCGACAACAATCTCATCGAGAGCCGGGCATAGCTGTTTAGCTCCCTGGCGATCGTAACCCTAATCAATAACACCTCGAACTGGACGTAGGCTTTTACCTTCACCGTAAGGGGCCGAACCAGTATAAACCCTCGTGTTCCTTGTCCCGCATAACCCCTTCAAGCTTCCTAGTTGCGATGGCTCCACGACTAAGTCCTAGCTCAAGGACATCTGCCGTGACAATTCCACGACAGTTGGCGCCCACCGTGGGGCCGGCGCACGGTGGATTTGAGTTCTTGAAGGGCAGCTTCGAAGGGCTCAAGGGATACGCTGTGGGCCGGATGACCAAGAGTCGTCGCGGCAAGCTCTACATCGACGATGCGGACTGGGGCCCCGACGCCGGCTCAATTGAGTACGGGTACCGGGTCCCCTTTGGCGGAATTCATGTCTTCATCGGCAAGATTGGTGAGCCGGGCCCCGAGCCGGATCTCCGCGCCGATCTCATCGAAACGGCTCAGCGCGCACGACCCGCCCGGGCCCGGCCTGCCTTAAGGCGTGCCTTTGTGGGATGCATCCATGGAGGGCCCTCTGATCCATCCGGGTCCGGTGATGAGGCGGCCGCCGGCTCTGACGGCGAGTCGGCCACTGATGAGTCAAACTCGTTGTACCAACTTCAAGATGGCAGGCTCATAGGTTGTTCCGACGGTGACAGTATTCCGGACCTTTTCGAGCCGCCAAGTCAGGTTGGAGTTTTTATGGCTGGTGCGCAGCCTGTTCAGAACCCTGCTGCTGGAGCAGGAAACCCGGTGCCTTCTCCGGCTCAGGTGCTGATGGATCTCACGGACAAGATGACGGCCCTGTTAACCGCCACGGTTGACCCGGCGGATCAAGCCCAGCATGATGCGGAGGTGGCACAGTTGAAATTGGATCTGATAAAGGCTAAAGAGGATCTTGCAGCGGAAGGGATCAGGCTGGCTGCGGAGCGGGCGGCTCTCGACGCCCGGACTCAGCTGATTCAGGCGCAGTCCTTCCAACTCACGATGGATCAGAACGCGGCCAACGAGGTCATGAGAAGGAGGCATCAGAAGGCCCAGTCTCGACTCCCGCCGGTTTACGATCCACGCAATCTCTTCAACACGCCGGGTGCAGGGTCTAGTAACCCGCCAGGGGTCATTGCGCCCGGGTCTGGACCCCTTATTCAGCCACGAGTGATGGGGCCTCCCCAGGTGCCCCCTGCCCCGCCTCAGTATGTGCCAATACCCCCGGGTCATTATGATAACCCGCTAGAGAACATGGTAGCTGCGGCAGCACGGCTGGCGGCTCTCCCCGTTGACGGCGATTCTCCGGCGGCCATCGAAACCCGCCGGGTCAGGGAACTCCTGCAGACGGCACTAGCACAGCAAGAGGCGTACTCCTATAGCCGGGACAGGATCCACTCGACCCCTCGTCCAGGCCAGAGCCCGAGTTACAGCCGGCACATGGTCTCAGCAACCGGTTCAAGTAATGTGCGACGCCATGACCCGCCCCCTGGCCATGGCCCGGCTCATAATGGAGCCTTCTACGCAACAGACCAAGCGCGGCAAGAGGCGGAGCAGGCGCCTCAATTGACGGCTTACCAGACCCCCCCGGCTTATCCGACGACGTCCGTTGATGTGGGAATTTCTACCAGGACCGGGGGTGTCCCTTGTTTGGTACCAGCCATCCGTAATGAACGTCTACCTAAGGACTTCAAGGGCCCTAGGAAGGTGCCTAACTATACAGCGGACTTACAGCCTGCAGCCTGGATTGAGAGTTATGAGATGGCTATGGAATTGCTGGAGGTCAGTGAGGCGGCCATGGCCAAATATTTCACCATGATGTTAGATGGAACTGCCCGCACGTGGTTGAAAGGGTTACCGCCGAACTCCATTGGGTCTTGGGCTGAGCTGAAAGCCCGGTTCATTCAAAACTTCAAAGATACCTGCAGGCAGTCTATGTCAATTGTGGATTTGACTAACTGTAAGCAGCAGGAGGGTGAGTCCACGACCCATTGGGTTCGCCGGGTCAAGGAGATCATACATTCATCAGATAAGATGGATGCCGGCTCTGCAGTCTTAATGTTGGAACAGAACTGTCGCTTTGTGCCCCTTAAGATGAAGCTTGGGCGGCTCAAGCGCGACTGCACCGATATGGGTACCCTAATGGCGGCTCTTGTCAAGTACGCCGATTCCGATGGTACCAAGGATCCCCCTTCAGACGATGAAAGGGCAGGGAAGGGAAAGAAGAATGGCAACGGCAAGGGTCCTCAGTTTAACCCGGGGAACCAAGGAGGAGGCAAGCGTAAGGCCGATGGCAGCCTAGAGTTTGTAGCCAACACCAACTCTCAAGGTAATAACCAGCGACGCAAGGGGAGGCCCCCTCCCCGAGGCGGCGGGTCAGGACCTTCTCTGGAGCAGCTGTTGAATGAACCTTGTCCGAGACACGGCTCTAGAGAGAAGCCAGCGACTCATCTGTGGAAGGATTGTGCTATCATGAAGGCCTTTAAAAACTACAATGGTCCGGGTGGCGGCTCAGGCCGGCGCCGGCGGCTTTCATGGCCCGGGCGGCGGTTCAAATTCCGGTCCTCAGAATGGTCAAGGGGGCTTTAATCAACAGTCCGGTCAGGGTCATCAACAGCAGCAGGGGGGTTATCAGACCAACCCGAAGCAGCTTAGCGGTGGACAGTATCACGTGTTCACCACTAGTTTGTGCAAACGAGACGAGAAGCTTCACAAGAGGGCTGTTAATGCTGTTGAGCCGGCGGTTCCACGCTACTTACGGTGGTCTGAGCAGCCTATAGTGTGGAGTAGGGAGGATCACCCCCCCGGGTGGATAACCCGGGCCACCTGGCCTTAGTGGTGGCTCCTCAGGTGGGAGGCTATAAATTCACAAAGGTACTCATGGATGGAGGCAGCAGCATCAACATCCTCTATTATGAGACTTTCCGTCGTATGGGGCTAGTCGATAAGAACCTCAGCCAGTCAAATACTATCTTCCATGGTGTGGTACCCGGTAAGTCGGCTTATCCAGTCGGCAAGATCGAACTGGAAGTGGCTTTTGGTGATGAGAACAACTACAGGGTGGAGAAGTTGACCTTTGAGGTGGTCAAGATAAGAAGTCCATACCACGCTATATTTGGACGGCCGGCTTACGCCAAGTTCATGGCACGGCCGTGTTATGTGTACTTACAGCTCAAGATGCCGGGTCACAATGGGACCATTACGGTTCACGGCAGCCGGAAAGTGGCTCTGGAGTGTGAGGAAGGTGACGCAGCTTATGCAGAGTCTGTTTGCGCCACAGAAGAGTTGAAATTTTATAAAGACAATGTTGACCCAACAGATATGACCTCTCTGAAAAAGCCAACCACAGAGAATGAACCAGCAATGAAATTTAAATCAGCTGATGAGACTAAACTTGTTGATTTTGTTCCAGGTGACTCGTCTCAGCAGTTTAGCATCAGTGCAAATCTGGACCCGAAATAGGAAAGCGCGCTCATCGAGTTCATCCGTGAGAATAGGGACATCTTCGCGTGGAAACCTTCTGACATGCCAGGTGTACCTAGAGAACTCGCTGAGCACACTCTCAATGTTGATCCAAAATTTAAGCCGGTCAGACAGTTCCTTCGACGGTTTAACGAAGAGAGGCGGAAAGCTATTGGTGAAGAAGTGGCCCGGCTCTTGGCGGCCGGGTTCATTGTTGAGGTTTTTCACCCGGAGTGGTTGGCTAACCCGGTGCTCGTACTCAAGAAGAACGGCACCTGGCGGATGTGTGTGGACTACACGGACTTGAACAAGGCGTGTCCGGCTGATCCTTTTGCTCTCCCCCGTATTGATCAAATCATTGATGCTACGGCAGGTTGTGCACGCTTAAGTTTCTTGGATGCCTATTCCGGGTATCATCAGATTAAGATGGCAGTTAAGGACCAGGAGAAGACGGCGTTCATCACTCCCTTTGGAGCCTTCTGCTATGTGTCTATGCCTTTTGGACTCAAGTGTGCACAGGCGACTTACCAGCGTTGTGTACAGAATTGTCTTCATAAACAGATCGGGCGCAATGTTCACGCTTACGTGGATGATATTGTGGTTAAATCCATCAAGGAGGAAACCCTGATAGATGACTTAAGGGAAACCTTCGATAATCTCCGGGTCTACAAGATGATGCTTAACCCGGCCAAGTGTGTTTTTGGTGTTCCTGCAGGCAAACTATTGGGCTTCTTGGTTTCTGACAGAGGCATTGAGGCTAACCCGGAGAAGATCAAGGCTATCACCTCCCTAGCTAAGCCGGCATGTATAAATGACGTTCAGCGTTTGGCGGGTCGCATCGCTGCTTTAAGCCGGTTTATAAGCCGTTTGGGTGAGAAGGCTATGCCTCTATATCAGTTGATGAAGAAAACTGATAACTTTATCTGGAATGATGCAGCTAATACCGCTTTTGAGGATTTGAAAAAGCAACTGGCAGAGCCCCCCGTCCTTGCTGCCCCAATTGATAAGGAGCCCTTGCTACTATATGTAGCGGCAAATGCACGAGCTGTCAGCGTGGCTATTGTTGTGGAGCGCAAGGAGGCGGGTAAGGAGCATCCGGTTCAGCGGCCGGTTTATTATGTCAGCGAGGTGCTCATTGAGTCCAAGCAGCGGTACCCGCATTGGCAGAAGCTCGTATACGGTGTGTTCATGGCGAGCCGGAAACTCAAACATTATTTTCAGGGTCATCCCATCACTGTGGTCAGTTCTGCCCCCCTTGGTGATATTATCCAGAACAGAGAGGCTACAGGGAGAATTGCTAAGTGGGCTATAGAACTTGGACCTCATGGCCTCAAATATGTGCCACGCACTGCTGTTAAATCTCAGGCTTTGGTGGATTTCATCAATGATTGGACGGAGTCTCAAGTGCCTGAGCAAAAGCCGGATAACACTTATTGGACTATCCACTTCGATGGGTCCAGACAGTTGGAGGGCTCGGGGGCTGGTGTTGTATTGGCTTCCCCTAAAGGTGACAAGTTCCATTATGTGCTACGGTTGATGTTTCCTTGCACTAACAATGCGGCTGAATACGAAGCTTTGCTCCACGGTCTTCGGGTGGCTAAGGAGATGAGCTTAAGCCGGGTAAGGTGCTTTGGGGACTCAGATTTGGTGGCTCAACAAGTATCAGGCACCTGGGATTCTAAGGATCCTCTCATGGCGGCTTATCGCCGCGAGGTTGATGCCATTGCTGGGCACTTTCAGGGATACCAAGTGGAGCACATTGATCGCAGGAAGAACGAGGCGGCTGATGCTTTAAGCCGGCTAGGCTCTCAGCGAAAGCCGGTGCCGCCTAACACTTTCCTGGATGTCTTGTATAACCCCTCGGTTAAGTTGCCTACAGAAGAGGACTTGGCTATCCCTGACCCGGAGGCACGACTGGTGGCGGCTCTTCATGTCATACCAGACTGGACAATGCCATATCTGGCTTATATAACCCGGGGAGAGTTGCCTGAGGATGAAACTCTGGCCAGGCAAGTAACCCGGCGGGCTAAGTCAATGGTTGTCATTGATGGCGAGTTGCATCATCGCAGTGTTTCAGGGGCGTTTCAGCGTTGTATCTCCCCTGAGGAAGGTCAAGAGATCTTGCGCGAGATCCATGAAGGGGATTGTGGCCATCATGCCGGTTCAAAATCTCTTGTGGCCAAGGCTTTCCGTCATGGTTTTTATTGGCTGACGGCTCACGCTGATGCAGAGGACTTGGTCAGTAAATGTGATGGTTGCCAAAGGTTCTCACGACGGGCTCATGTGCCGGCTCAGGAGTTGAGGATGATCCCAATCACTTGGCCCTTTGCGGTCTGGGGGCTTGATATGGTTGGGCCTTTTAAACGGTCCAAGGATAAGAAGACCCACCTCTTGGTGGCCGTTGACAAATTCACGAAGTGGGTGGAGGCTGAGCCAGTTAGCAAGTGCGATGCAGCCACGGCGGTTCAATTTATGAAAAAGGTGATTTTCCGCTTCGGCTTTCCGCACAGCATCATAACTGACAATGGCACCAATTTATCCAAGGGCGCTATGGAAGAATTTTGTCAACGGGAGCATATCCGACTTGATGTTTCCTCAGTGGCTCATCCCCAATCCAATGGTCAAGCTGAGAGAGCTAACCAGGAGATTCTGAAGGGCATCAAACCCCGGCTTTTGGTCCCTTTGCAACGGACGCCGGGTTGTTGGGTGGAGGAGCTGCCCTCCGTCTTATGGAGCATCAACACTACTCCTAACAGGTCTACTGGCTTCACGCCTTTCTTCATGGTTTATGGAGCAGAAGCAGTCCTCCCCAGTGACATCCGTCACGATTCGCCTCGTGTGGCGGCTTATGTTGAGACGGATAATGAACAGGCGCGCCAAGATGCTCTGGACTTGTTGGACGAACAGCGTGATGTGGCGGCAGCCCGTTCAGCGATTTACCAACAAGACCTGCGCCGTTATCATAGCCGCCGGGTCAAATCCCGGGTCTTCCAGGAAGGCGACCTTGTGCTCCGGCTCATCCAGGATCAAACAGATGCACACAAGTTATCCCCACCTTGGGAAGGGCCCTTTGTGGTCAGTAAGAACTTGCACAACGGGTCATATTACCTCATTGATATTCGGGAACATAAGGATTCGCGTAAATCTGAGGAGGAGACCCGTCGGCCATGGAATATAGCTCAGCTTCGGCCTTACTACACTTGAGCTGCCGGCTCTCGTGGTGTACATATTTATCTCAGACATGTATATATTATGATAAGCAATAAAGCAGGACCTCTGTCCTTTTTTCTCCTCCAATTATGTGTGTGTCATTTTTTACATGCTAATTTGAAAGGAGGATCCGGCTTATGATCGTATTCGAGTCTAGCCGTAAGCAGTAAGGTCACTTGGGGGCTTCCTGTTCAAACATGGGTCGTATTCGAACCAAAGAGAACATAGCTGTCGATACCCATTTGATTGGCAAAGTGCCGAGCTCATTGGGAGGTTGCCTTTGGTCATATTTGAATCATAGTGTAACCCCTCTGAGAACCGACGTGGATCGTATTCGAATCAGCGTCGTTAAACAATTTTCAGAGTCACTTGGGGGCTTCCTGTTCAAACATGGGTCGTATTCGAACCAAAGAGAACATAGCTGTCGATACCCTTTTGATTGGCATCGCCACACCCACTGGGGGCTATATGATCGCATCCGAATCTTAGCTTAACCCCTTTGGACCGGGTTTCTGGTCGTATTCGAACCGGAAGCCCCAAGTTTTTATATTTTATCACAAGTCTACTCTGATCATGTCAAAGTATGTACTGCCGGGTCTTCTGCTCCGGCTTAATTTTGGTTTATCTTGTTAGTTGAACATCATGGATGTCATCAAGACAGGTAAATTCGAGTTCAGGTACCAACCAAGCTACCCGGGTTATTTAAACCAAAAGTATGCTTACAGACCGTTAAGTGTGTTATCACGGCTATGTTCAGAGTATAGTTAACGACCAGTCTTTTTTGGTTCGTATTCCGGGTTATCCATTTCAAACACCTGATTCTCAGGGCGGTAAGCCGCCTTGAGACTTGTGATTTGCCTTTCTATGCAGACACTTGAAGGTACTTTTTAAGGTTGAGAAGGACAAAGGGTAATTATGACCCGGAGGAGCACCAAAAGAATAACTTCAAGGGGTTTCAGCATTCATTACGTGCACGATGGCACGGCAGGGATAAATTGTTGCACTTATTCTGTTACAAAAATCCTTCAAAGACTCAAGGGTGGAGCGTTGTTCGGTGAACCGCCAGCCGCTTTATGACGCCTGCTGAGTTGAAGTCCCCGGCTCGTCTTCTGCTCCGGCTGATCCCAAGACCTCGAAGGTTGACGACTTCCAGTTGATGCCGCTGAGAGCTTCGAACTGGGCCTCTTCGTCAATTAACCCGGCCGGGTCAATCTCGGGGCGAAGGTGTGCTGGCGAGCCGGAGGAATCAGACTGAGAGCTTCATAGCGAGGGGTTGGAATCCTTTGATTCTCCGCGTTGTACCCCGGCTGATACTTGGTTAAGTCGGTGTCGTTCCCAATGATGGTGGCCACCGGGCGTACAGCCTTCACACATGCCGCGAAGTCCTTCTGGTCGAAGGCGGAGCCGTCTTCCTTCAGGCTTGGGTAACCCAGAGCGATGTCTGCCGGGTCTAGCTCCGGCAGGAATGCTTTGGCCCGGCTCAGCGCGGCAATTGCTCCGGATCTTGCGGAGGCTCGGCGTAGCTCCTGGATCCGCTGTGGCAGAACAGCGAGCCGGCGCAGGACTTCGGCCAGATGGGTTGGCACCTCGTTGGATAGGGCCACCACAGCTAAGGCGCGCTGTGACCCGGTGTAGAGTTGTTCCACCAGGGTGTACACGGCCTTTAACTTGGTGACCACGCTCTGGTTGAGGTTGGCACTCCTGGGACCTGTTTAATAAAGATCAGATAAGCCGGTGACAAGGATGAATCATAACATATACAGACTTGATGAAAGCCGGCGAGGCGACTTACCGAAGATAGCAGCCACCATTTGGGAAACCTGGCGCTTTAGGCCGGAGAGCTCAGCGGTCTTCTCAGTGAGGGCCTTCTCCGCCTGTTCTGCCCGGGTCACCAGTGCGGCTTTCTCCTCAGCCCAGGCCTTCCGCTCAGCATCGAATTCGGTCTTCAGCTTCTCTTGAGCGGCGATGCTGGAGACAAACTTGGCGTTTGCCTTCCGGGTCTCCATCTCTTGTGTCTTTAGCCGGCTCTTGAGATCCGCAAGGTCCGACTCAAATTTCTTGCCAACAGCCTGCATATATTTCCGGGTTATTAACAGTCATTCTATAAGTCCCAAGCACTTTCCAAGCAAAGACACTTGGCACTTGGGGGCTAATGCATATTGAACGTATCTATCTATGTACTGCCGGTTCAGTTAAGTAAGCCGGAATCTAAGTCTACAACATATTCAAGTATAAGTTATAGACTTGGGGGCTAGCATGACAAGGATCACTATGCAGAAAGTAAGAAGACAGCAGAAGGTTACCTCAGATTTTTGTTGGATCTGGTTGACCATGGCGATCTCGGCGTCCCGGCTCTTGTGAACTTGGCTGATGTAGCCTGAGACGAGCTCTCCAATGCTTAAGTCGGTGTAGCTGGAGAGATCCAGATTCACCCGGTGGGTTGCAGCAACTCCCCCTTCATGGAGCATTTGGCCAGCGCGGTCGGCCTCCCCGGCTCAACATACTCCGTCCGGGTAATTACCACGTCCGGGTCGTTAGCTGGTGGGGCTGAGCCGGAGGCCTCCGGGTTAGCTGACGCTTCGGTCGTTGTCTTGGTGGTCGGGGCAGGGGCTTCAGGCGCCGTGTCCATGGGAATGGTGGCTTCGGGGCGGAGGCGGCTGGCGGCTCTTGAGCCGTCGTCTCCGGCTCAGGCAAGTCTGGCACTCCGGCTGACCTGGTCTTCTTTGCTCTTTTGGTGAGCTTTACCTGGGCACTGAAAAGACAGAAGTGTTAGGTATACAAAGAGTAAGTACAGACAGATAATGTAAGGAGCTTGTTATTACCCGGGTGCAGTTTTGAAGGCCGGCAGACTTGACTGCATGGAGTCACCCGAAGAGGGGGAGGTCTCCTGGTAATTGGAGTCAGAAGAGTTGAGTGGCTGACGGATGACACCCGCCAACGGATGAAAAGGGTACAGGTGAGAAAAAACCTCAGTACGACGCTTCCTTGTTGCGTCGGGTAACCCGGCGGAGAGGTCGGTGTCCTTGCGGGCCCGGGTGTGACGCCGGCTTTCGTGAACCTGCTGCTTCAAAAGAAATTGAGGGTCTTGATGAGCTAATGGATGAGAAAAGCTTACTTTCCGGGTTACTCTTCGGACTTTCAGCTGTGGCAAAGGCTCCGAGTCGGAGGAAAGTGATGTTACCTCTTCAATCACCGGGTTACTGGCGCCGGTGTCATCCTGTCAATAAGCAAAATGTTGATAAGGCGGACAGCAGCAAACAACAAATATGGCAAGAGTTTAAAGGTTTAAGGGTTACCTCTGACTCGGAGCTGTCGCTTAATTGCAGCAGCTCCGAAGCAGTGGGTCTGCTTCCCTTTTTGCGAGGGGCGGCTTTCTTGGCGGCTTTCTTCGCCTTCCTGGCCTTCTTGGCCGCCTCATGGTCATACTTGACCCGCCAGAATTTATCATCAGCCTGAGAAATACAGTAATGAACTCTTAAAATGGTTCAGAGCAAGGTGACATGTAAAAGAAGTGGAAAGGTTAAAGTCAGCGGCTTACCGCTGGGGCTGGATTGGTCTTGCAGAACGGGGCTAGCCCGGTTCTTCCACAGTCTGCCAGGCTCTCGTTTAACAGAGCCTTGGTCTCTTCTTCAGCAACGTCTTCTGGAAGATCATTGCGACTGTGCCTCTGCGGGTCATCCTTTCGCCCGGTGTACTCACACATTAAGCCGGGGCGGCGGCTCAATGGGATCACCCGCCATGAGATCCAGACCCGGACCAGGTCAATTCCGTTCAGACCGTTGCCTAGCAGGGCCTTGATCTTGTTGATCGTTGGAAGCAGAGGCTGGCGTTCCGCGGCAGTCAGTTTGTCGGATAGCGGATGAGTCGGCTCTAGGCGCGTTGGGCGAAAGCCGGGCAGCGGGCTCTCGTCAGCCGGGGACGTGTCTTGGCAGTAGAACCAAGTCATATTCCAGTCCTTAGGGTGGCTCGGCGGCTCTGCGTAAGGGAACAGACAGTCCCTGCGCCGTTGGATGGAGATGCCGCCTAACTCTAGACTTGGACCGTTTGCGCACTCATTTTGGCGGTTCAAATAAAACAGCTCTCTGAAGAGCAGCAGACTCGGCTCTTCTCCAAGATATACTTCACAAAAGACTTGGAAGTTGCAGATGTTGGATATGGAATTGGGTCCTATATCCTGAGGCCGAAGGTCAAAGAAGTTGAGCACGTCCCGGAAGAATTTTGAGCCGGGCGGTGCGAAGCCCCGGCTCATATGGTCTGCAAAGATCACTACCTCCCCGTCCCTCGGCTGTGGTCTTTCTTCTGACGGGTCAGGGGCACGGTAGGACATCACTTCCTTCTTGGGCAGATATCCGGACTTAACAAAGTTGGCCAGGGTCTCGTCAGTGACGTTGGATCTCATCCAGTTGCAAGTGATAGGAGCCTTGGGAGGCATGGTGAAGGTTGGTGGTCTATAATAAAGAGAAAAGTATCCGGGTCAATTATAAGCCGGGGATCTATTGTTCAAACTAAGGTGACGGCTTATGAAGGGGACTAATGATATGTATTCAGATATGGTGGGTTATCTAAGCCGTAGGAGCGTTCAGAATAAGTTGGTCATCTACGGATTACTACAGTTAAGCCGGAAGAGTCTACAGAGCATGGTTCTCCTTAAACCGGAAAGTTCTATGGCGCGTGTTTTCTTTAAGCCGGACATGTAAGCCGCCGAGATTCAATGGTTGCAGTTTTTACTAAGTGTGGTAAAACAGGTTTCACATACTACCGTAACTTTTTTGGATCAAAATAGTCGGAGCAGAGAAAATTTTCTAGACCTAAAAAACAGAGGCAGGAGAAGTTCTTGAGGTTGAACACAGTTCTTATGCAGTAAAAAGGGATTTCTTGCAGATGAAATGGGTTTCAAACATCTACCGCAGTGGTTCTACGCAAGGTTAAAGATCAACCAACTACAGTGGTGACAAGGACTACCGAGTTTGTGGGCAATGGTGACGAACACGAAGAACGGAAGGAACCCTACCACAGATCTGTTCTAGCAAGGCAGAGAAGACTCACCGGAGTTGAGGAAGAGCGGAGGTCGCCGCCGTTATCTGGTCCGAGTCAGGGTGATGCAGCGGCCGGGTTGATGAAGATCAGGGGCGCGACGGCGGCGGCAGTGGCGGAGCTCGGGCAGAGAAGTGACAGCGCGAGGAGGAAGAAGGAGAGTGTGAGAAGAGAGCGTTGGGCCGGCCTATTTATAAGGCAGGGTCATAAGTGGGCGCGAGATTCAAGGAGGCCACGGCGTGGTTATCCTCCCCTCACGGCGCCTCGATTTTCGGAATGACAGTAAAGGCAAAGATCCGTTGCGGATCTGGCGGAGTAAAAAAGGACTTAATGGAGGATGACGTCACGGCGGATTATCCGGAGTCCAGAGGATGACGTCACTCCGGGTTATGGCCTTCACATGAATGGTAAGCCGGAGATTTTTTCTGTCTGCAGAGTTGAAGATTGACACGAGCCGGCTCAAGTCAATCTGGGGCCTAATGTTGAGGATATAGACCTTGGAGTCACCCGCCAGGAGGGCCGGGTTACTCTAAGGGTCATTGCCAGAAGCCCGGAGCTAAGTTTCAAGATAATGGGCCAGAGATGGGCTGAGACCCGGATATGGCTTAAAGCCCGTAGTTACAATCATTGTTATAGTAGACTTGTAGTGTAAGGCAAGTATTGTTCAGAGTCCGAGCCGGACGCTCTTATGAGCCGGCCGGGACTCTAAGGGCTGCTGGGCGTCAGCCTCCCTATATAAAGGGAGGACCCGGCAGCGGTTTAAGGGCGACAACAATCTCATCGAGAACCGGGCATAGCTGTTTAGCTCCCTGGCGATCGTAACCCTAATCAATAACACCTCAAACTGGACGTAGGCTTTTACCTTCACCGTAAGGGGCCGAACCAGTATAAATCCCCGTGTTCCTTGTCCCGCATAACCCCTTCAAGCTTCCTAGTTGCGATGGCTCCACGACTAAGTCCTAGCTCAAGGACATCTGCCGTGACAATTCCACGACAGTACGCGTTATGTCGGTCTGAGCCGCTTCATCCAACAATACCGCTGAATCAATGTATGACATGCTGGTAAGCAGTATGAATATTATCACCCACAACTCTTTGTGTTCTACTCATGCATATAACATCTACGCATAGACCTGGCTCTGATACCATTGTTGGGGAACGCAGTATTTCAAATAGTTTCCTACGATCACGCAAGATCTATCTAGGAGATGCATAGCAACGAGCGGGGAGAGTGTGTCCACGTACCATCGTAGACCGAAAGCGAAAGCGTTTAGTAACGCGGTTGATGTACTCAAACGTCTCCGCGATCCAATCAATCCAAGTACCGAACGCATGGCACCTCCGCGATCTGGACACGTTCAGCTTGGTGACGTCCCACGGACTCTAGATCCAGCTGAGGTCGAGGGAGAGTTTTGTCAGCACGACGGTGCGGTGACGGTGATGATGAAGTTACCGACGCAGGGTGTTGCCTAAGCACCGTGACAATACAACCAAGGTGGAAATCTGTGGAGGGGGGCACCACACACGGCTAAGACAATTGTCAACTTGTGTGTTCTAGGGTGCCCCCTGCCCCCGTATATAAAGGAGCAAGGGGGAGGCCGGCGGGCCCTCATAGGGGGCGCCCCAATGTAACACCCCGCATGTAACTTGCCATATTTTGTAACTCCGACTCTTGCCATTTTCGGCTATGTGATATGTTTTTCCCTCCGTTGTCGGGTTTTGTCTTTCGTTTTGTATTTTGTCATGTCATGAATTTTCATATCATGTCATCATGTGCATTGCATTCGCATACGTGTTCGTCTCATGCATCCGAGCATTTTCCCCGTTGTCCGTTTTCCAATCTGGCGCTCCTATCTCCTCCGGTGCACCCCTCTTGTTTTCTGTCGTGTGCGTGTGTCAAACTTTCTCGGAATGGACCGAGGCTTGTCAAGTGGTCTTTATACACCACCCGGAGACTACCGGTCAAGTTTCGTTCCATTCGGAGGTCGTTTGGTACTCCAACGGTTAACCGGGCATCCGCAATGTCAATTTGAGTGTCCAGCAAAAACCCCCTCCAAAACCAGCCCAAAACTCACCAAACTCTCTTCCATGCTCTAGGTCGTTCGATCACGATCGTGTGGGCGAAAACCGCACCTCATTTGGAGCCTCCTAGCTCCCTCTACCTATAAATATGTGGGCATCCCGAATTACAACTGCAGACGAACCCTAACCCTCTACCTCCGCGCCGCGCCGGACACGTCCGCCGCCGCGCCCCGGCCAATCCCGTGGCGACACGTCGCCGCCGTCCTCGTCCCCGCCGCCGGCCCGCAGGGCCCATCGCCGGCCCGCCGGCCCGTACCCCGCCGCCGCGCGTCCGCCCCGCCGCCTCGCGCTTGCCGCCGGTCGCGTCGCTACCGCTCGCCTCGGGTGCGCCGCCGCCCTCGGGTGCTCCGCCACCGGCCGGCCGCCGCCGCGCCGCGGTCCCCGCCGCCGACGCGCCGCCCCGCCGTCCTCTCCTCCTCCGGTGACCGGCGCCGCCGCCTCGCCCTTCTCCTCCTCCGGCAGCCCGAGCCGGCGAGCTCCTGTGGCCGACGAGCCTTCGATCCAATCGGGATCTCGGTACTGTACCCGTTGACTTCCCTCGAACCTCTTTTTTTCTCCAAGTCTCAGGAAATCTTCAGCATGTGCTCCTGTTCGAGATGCGATAACTCTGTGCATGTAGCTCGGATTCGCGCGTGTAATATGTCAAATTGTTCGTCTCGTGATGCTCTTCATTTTGTTCAATCGCACCAAGTTCATTAGAGGTCATCTTGATGCCCAAATCTTTGTTGGAAGAGGGCTAGTTGCTGTTAATCTCTGTTTCTTAGCAGAACTTGGAGATTTGTCATTTTTGTATCATTTAATCTGTGCATCTTTTGAGCATGAGCTCTACATGTGTTTTGAAGTATGCCATGCAATCTTTCTAGTGGTATAGTCCATGTATTTTTGTGATCTCTATGGTGACTAGCACAAGCATGCAAAGTAGGTCCCGTAATATTTCTGTTTTCAGGGACTTAGTGATTTCTCTTTGTCTGTTGTAATTTTGTTGCCATGTAAACTTGATGCTACAGAGAGATCCATGCATATTTTGGAGATGTTCAGTAAGGACGTTTTGTAGCTATAGTTATAATTGATCCATTCCTGCAATTGTTTGTAATTATGGAGTGCCATAGCATGACTCAATCTTGCTCTACTTTTGCTATAAAATATTTCTGGCAGATTCTTAACATGACATGCATGTTTGCCAAGCTTATTGTAGTTGATCCATACATTCTATGCTATTGTTCTTACCATGGATAGCTTCATAAACATGCCATCTTGCTGTAGGTATGCTTGGTTTGTAGTGCTTGCTCTGTAGTGAGTGCATCAAGCTCACAAAGAGGCCTACATATTATTATTTCTGCCATGCTCTGTTTTCTGCTGTCTGAAACCTGATAACGAAACTTGCTATGTTTACATGCTTGCCATCATATCTTCTGGTCCTTTTTGGCTTATGGTCAGTAAGGTAATTTTGTCATGTGCATTTAGTAGAACACTTCCATGCCTTGTTTTGCTATGTTAAGTTCCTGTAGCATGTTGATTTCGTGCTTTGAACATTGCTACCTGATGCTGTTTCTGCCATGTCCAGTTTTTCACCAAGTCTGTGAACCTGTAATCTTTTGCACTTTTGCCATGCTTGTTTGAGCTTGATATGTTGTGAACTAGCCGTAGCTCAGTGTTCATCTTTTGTCAAGCATCTCCTGTAGATTACTGCCATGTGCTTTGTTGCTATGTTGGGGTGCTGTAGCATTGTTACTTGTTGCATTTTAAGTGCTATCTTGCTGTTTATCGCAGATTCGTGTCATTCTTGTTTTGCTTGCCATTTGCAAACCGTGCATCCGATTCCGGTGATCTTTATATCGATTTCGACCGAAATCATCTCATCTTTCCAGTGGCATGCTTGGTTTGCCAAGTTACTGCCATGTTCATCATTTTCCTTCCGGAGCACGCATATGCATCGCATATCATATCTTGCATATCATACATGTTTTGCATCATGTTGCTTGCGCATTTCTCGTTGTTGATTGTGGTTCCGTTTGTTTGTGTTCTTGTCTTGGGCAGAGACAGGAGACGAGTTCGTGAACGAGGAACCTGTCGAGTACGCTTACGAGGATCAAGCTTTCGACAACTCTGAGAACCTTGCAGGCAAGATGACCACCCCTCGAAATCACTTCTATCTTTGCTATGCTAGTTGTTCGCTCTATTGCCATGCTCCGCTACCTATCACTTGCTATATCATGTCTCCCATTTTAGCCATGTCAGCCCTAACCATCCTTTCCTAGCAAACCGTTGTTTGGCTAAGTTACCGCTTTTGCTCAGCCCCTCTTATAGCGTTGCTAGTTGCAGGTGAAGTTGAAGTTTGTTCCATGTCGGAACGTGGATATGTTGGGATATCACAATATCTCTTATTTAATTAATGCATATATATATATATATGGTAAAGGGTGGAAGGCTCGACCTTATGCCTGGTGTTTTGTTCCACTCTTGTCGCCCTAGTTACTGTTATACCGGGATTATGTTCCTTGAGTTTGCGTTCCTTACACGGTCGGGTGATTTATGGGACTCCCTTGGCAGTTCGCCTTGAATAAAACTCCTCCAGCAAGGCCCAACCTTGGTTTTACCATTTGCGACCTATACCTTTTTCCCCCGGGTTTTCTAGAGCCCGAGGGTCATCTTTATTTTAAACCCCCGGGCCAGTGCTCCTCTGAGTATTGGTCCAAACTGTCAGTCGCCGGTGGCCACCAGGGGCAACTCTGGGCTGGCCTATCGGAAGCTTGGACAATCCGGTGTGCCCTGAGAACGAGATATGTGCAGCTCCTATCGGGATTTGTCGGCACATTCGGGCGGCTTTGCTGGTCTTGTTTTACCATTGTCGAGATGTCTTGTAAACCGGGATTCCGAGACTGATCGGGTCTTTCCGGGAGAAGGTTTACCCTTCGTTGACCGTGAGAGCTTATGATGGGCTAAGTTGGGACACCCCTGCAGGGTATTATCTTTCGAAAGCCGTGCCCGCGGTTATGAGGCAGATGGGAATTTGTTAATGACCGGTTGTAGATAACTTGTCACTTGACCCAGTTAAAATACATCAACTGCGTGTGTAGCCGTGATGGTCTCTTCTCGGCGGAGTCCGGGAAGTGAACACGGTCTGTGTTAAGTATGACGTAAGTAGGTGTTCAGGACCTCTTCTTGGTCATTGCTAGTTGACGTCCGTTCCATTGCTTCTCTTCTCGCTCTCATTTGCGCAAGTTAGCCACCATATATGCTTTTGCCGCTGCAGCTCCACCTCTTTGCACCATCCTTTCCTACAAGGTCAAATAGTCTTGATCTCGCGGGTGTGAGATTGCTGAGTCCCCGTGACTCACAGATTCTACCAAACAGTTGCAGGTGCCGACGATGCCAGTGCAGATGATGGCGTCGATCTCAAGTGGGAGTCCTACGAGGAACGTGGTCGTTACTATGTGTCTTTTCCTGATGATCAGTAGTGGGGCCTAGTTGGGACGATCGGGGATCTAGCATTTGGGGTTGTCTTATTTTCATCTGGTTTTTGACCGTAGTCGGTCTATATGATTGTATTTTGGATGATGTGTGATGATATTTATGTATTGTGTGAAGTGGCGATTGTAAGCCAACTCTTTATCCCATTCTTGTTCATTACATGGGATTGTGTGAAGATGACCCTTCTTGCGACAAAACCACTATGCGGTTATGCCTCTAAGTCGTGCCTCGACACGTGGGAGATATAGCCGCATTGTGGGCGTTACACCCAGGTAGGATTCCTACTAGGAATCCTATTCCTAGTAGGTTTCCAACATGGGATGAGAGGGGGAAGGAAGGAGAGGGAGAGAGGGAGATGGAAAGAGGGGGGACGCCCCCTCCTAGTCCAATTCGGACTCCTCAAGGGGGGGCGTGCGGCCAGCCCTACGGGCCCCTCCTCTCTCTCTCCCAAGGCCCATGTAGTCCCATTAGTTCCCCCGGGGGTTCTGATAACCCCCCCCGGCACTCGATATTTATCCGGTGGCCCCCAGAACTCATCCGGTGTCCGAATAACATCGTCCAATATATCAATCTTTATGTCTCGACCATTTCGAGACTCCTCGTCATGTCCGTGATCACATCCGGGACTCCGAACTACCTTCGGTACATCAAAACACATAAACTCATAATACCGATAGTCATCGAACGTTAAGCATGCGGACCCTACGGGTTCGAGAACTATGTAGACATGACCGAGACACATCTCCGGTCAATAACCAATAGCAGAACCTGGATGCTCATGTTGGCTCCTATATATTCTACAAAGATCTTTATCTGTCAAACCGCATAACAACATACGTTGTTCCCTTTGTCATCGATATGTTACTTGCCCGAGATTCGATCGTCGGTATCATCATACCTAGTTCAATCTTGTTACCGGCAAGTCTCTTTACTCGTTCCGTAATGCATCATCCCGTAACTAACTCATTAGTCACATTGCTTGCAAGGCTTATAGTGATGATCATTATCGAGTGGGCCTAGAGACACCTCTCCGATACATGGAGTGACAGATCCTAATCTCGATCTATGCCAACTCAACAGACACCATTGGAGACACCTGTAGAGCATCTTTATAATCACCCAGTTACGTTGTGACGTTTGATAGCACACAAGGTGTTCCTCCGGTATTCAGGAGTTGCATAATCTCATAGTCAGAGGAACATGTACAAGTCATGATGAAAGCATTAGCAATAAAACTTTACGATCATTATGCTAAGCTAACGAATGGGTCTTGTCCATCACATCATTCTCTAATGATGTTATCTCGTTCATCAAATGACAACACATGTCTATGGTCAGGAAACTTAACCATCTTTGATTAACGAGCTAGTCTAGTAGAGGCATACTAGGGAAACTTTGTTTTGTCTATGTATTCACACATGTATCAAGTTCCGGTTAATACAAATCTAGCATGAATAATAAACATTTATCTGGATATAAGGAAATATAAATAAGAACTTTGTTATTGCCTCTAGGGCATATTTCCTTCACATCTTCAGCACCAGCAACACAAGACCCTCGCAGGGGGCCAGGCCTCACGAGGCGAACAACATCAAGACCTCCAGAAGGAGCGGCCTCCTCGGGCTGGCTCCTGAGGAGCAGAGATTTCTATGCAAGCGCTCACCTCGTGAGGTTCGGATGACGCAAGCCATGACGACCAAGGCCAGGCGGGCGCCAGCGGGCGCAGGACAGCGGGTTTCCTATTTGGTGCTAAGGAGGCAAGTGCAGGCGCGAAGTCTCGAGGAATCAACCAAAGGTTTCCATTTCCGTGCTACAAGACCAAGACCGCCAGGATGGCAGGACAGAGGTCATCGCCGAGCCCACCACGGCGTCACGACCTGAAGCTTTCCAAACGAAGACCACCGTTTGTCAGGATAAGATGTACTAGTTGTCTCCCTTCAAATTTGGCCATTGTGGGATCCCTTCCCGCCTCCATTTGGGAAGAGGACCAAGGCCACTATAAGTAGAGCCTAGCCACCACCGTAGAGGGGCGAGAGCCATTCCATCCTCACCCTCACCAGCTCACCCGAGCACAAGAACACACCTCTTGAGGTTGTTCTCCCACTGTACTAGTTCATCCTCAGCCCACCTCGAGGCAAATCCACCATAAAGCAGGAGTAGGATTTTACACCGCAAGGTGGCCCGAACCTGGGTAAACTGTCGTGTCTCGTTTCCTTGCAGTTCATCAAGCTAGGCCGTGGGATCGACGAGTTGGCAGATTGGGGAGGTTGAGTTCTTCGCACACACCCCAGAGTTCGAATTTATCCAGGGTCTGCAGAGCTTGAAATCCGACAGCAATCAATAACAGCCCCTATAGTGTTCAAAAAGGGTCAACCAAGGATGATCGACATACTGTCGTCCTCAGGAATATCAAGAATAACAAAGTCCATTAAGATAGCAACGTTTGCAACCACAACATGCACATGCTCACAAATATCGATGGATATAGCAGTTGATTTATCAGCCATTTGCAAAGAAATTTTAGTAGGTGTCAACCTGTTCAATTCAAGTTTACGGTATAAGGAGAAAGGCACAACACTAATACTGGCTCCAAGATCACATAAAGCAGTTTTAACATAGTTTCTTTAAATGGAGCATGGTATAGTTGGTACTCCTGGATCTCCAAGTTTCTTTAGCATTCCAACCTTAAAAGTATAATTAGCAAGCATGCTGGAAATTTCAGCTTCCGGTATCTTTCTTTTATTAGTAACAATATCATTCATATACTTAGCATAAGGAGGCATTTTAAGCATATCAGCCACACGCATATGCAAGAAGATAGGTCTAATCATTTCAGCAAAGCGCTCAAAATTCTCATCATCCATTTTCTTGGATGGCTTAGGAGGAAAGGGCATGGGTTTCTGAACCCATGGTTCTCTTTCTTTACCATGTTTCCTAGCAACAAAGTCTCTCTTATCATAACGTTGATTCTTTTGATTCTAGATTATCAAGATCAACAACTGGTTCTACCTCAACATCATTATCATTACTAGGTTGAGCATCAACATGAAAATCATTATTAACATTCTCACTAGGTTCATGTTCATCCTCGGATTGTGTCTTGGCATCAGAAATAGAAATATCATTAGTATTCTCAGGTGTGTCTATAACAGATTCACTAGAAGCATGCAACTCCAATCAGTTTCCTTTTCCTTTTTATTACTAGGACTAGGTGCATCAGTATTAACTCTCTGAGAATCTTTCTCAACTCTCTTAGGATGGCCTTCAGGATACAAAGGTTCCTGAGTCATTTTACCACCTCTAGTCATAACCCTAACAACATTATCATCGTTCTTACTATTCAACTCATTAAGCAAATCATCATGTGCCTTAAGTACTTGTTCTACTTGAGTTGTAACCATGGAAGCATGTTTACTAATAAGCTTAAGATCATTAACAGCTCTACTCATATAATCACCCAAGTGGTCAAGCATGTAAGCATTACATTTCAATTGTCTACTAACATAAGCATTGAAATTTTCTTGTTTAAAAATAAAATTATCAAACTCATCCAAGCATTGACTAGCAGACTTATTATGACGAATATCACCTTCGTCAAATCTATAAAGAGAGTTTACCTCTACTGCCTGTGTCGGGTTACCAAGACCATGTATTTTCAATAGGCGGTAGATTCTTAACATCTTCTGCTTTAATACCTTTTTCTTTCATAGATTTCTTTGCCTCTTGCATATCTTCAGGACTGAGAAATAGAATACCCCTTCTCTTCAGAGTTAGCTTAGGAGTTGGTTCAGGAAGTGTCCAATCATTTTCATTGCTCAATATATTATTCAATAGCAATTCAGCTTGCTCGATAGTTCTTTCCCTGAAAACACAACCAGCACAACTATCCAGGTGGTCTCTGGAAGCATTGGTTAGTCCATTATAAAAGATAACAAGTATTTCATTTTTCTTGAGAGGATGATCAGGCGAATCATTAAGTAATTAGAGAAGCCTCCCCCAAGCTTGTGGGGAACTGTCTTCTTCAATATGCACAAAGTTAAATATTTCCCTTAGGGCAGCTTGTTTATTATGAGTGGGGAAATACTTTTCAGAGAAGTAGTAAATCATATCCTGGGGACTACGCACACAACCAGGAGCAAGAGAATTAAACCATAAATTAGCATCGCCCTATAACGAGAAAGGAAACAATTTGAGAATATAGTAATAATGAATTTTTTCCTCATGAGCAAATAGGGTGGCTATATCATTCAATTTAGTAAGATGTGCCACAACAGTTTCAGATTCATAACCATAGAAAGGATCAGATTCTACCAAAGTAATTAACTTAGGATCGACAGAGAATTCATAACCCTTATCAGTAACAAAGATAGATGAAGTAGCAAACATAGGGTCATATTGCATTCTAGCCTTCAAAGACTTTTCTTTCAGCTTAGCTAACAGTTTCTTAAGATCATCTCTATCATTACAAGCAACAAAGTCTCTAGCAGTTTCCTCATCCATAATATAACCCTCAGGTACTGCAAGAAATTCATATCTAGGGGGAGAATCATAATCTTCAATTTCAATAATATCATCAGTTTCACTAATTTCATTCTCTCTAAGCCTAGCAAGTTGTTCATCAAGAAATTCACCAAGTGGCACAGTATTATGAAGTAGAGAAGTAGTATCATCATAAGCATCATGCATAGCATAAGTGGCATCATCAATAACATGTGACATATCAGAATCAATAGAAAGGGTAGGTGTCGCAAGTTTACTCAAAACAGAAGGAGAATCAAGTGTAGAGCTAGATGGCAGTTCCTTACCTCCCCTCGTAGTTGAGGGAAAAATCTTAGTTCTTTGATCTTTCAAATTCCTCATAGTGATAAACAGATATAAATCCCAAGTGACTCAGAGAATAGAGCTATGCTCCCCGGAAACGGTGCCAGAAAAAGGTCTTGATAACCCACAAGTATACGTGATCACAACAGTTTTCGAAGGTAGAGTATTCAACCCAAATTTATTGATTCGACACAAGGGGAGCCAAACAATATTCTCAAGTATTAGCAGCTGAGTTGTAAATTCAACCACACCTGAAGGACTTAATATCTGCAGCAAAGTATTTAGTAGCACAGTAGTATGGAAGTAACGGTAACAGTGGCAAAAGTAACAGTAGCAGTTTCGTAGCAATCATAACAGTGGCAACAGAAAAGTAACTTAGCAAAGATCAATATGAAATGAACTCATAGGCAATGGATCAATGATGGATAATTATGTCGGATGGCATTCATCATGCCACAGTTATAACCTAGGGTGACACAGAACTAGCTCCAATTCATCAATATAATGTAGGCATGTATTCCGTGTATAGTCGTACGTGCTTATGGAAAATAACTTGCATGACATCTTTTGTCCTACCCTCCCATGGCAGCGGGGTCCTATTGGAAACTAAGGGATATTAAGGCCTTATTTTAATAGGAACCGGAAAGAAGCATTGGCACTTAGTGAATACATGAACTCCTCAAACTACGGTCATCACCGGGAAGTGTCCCGACTATTGTCACTTCGGGGTTGCCGGATCATAACACGTAGAAGGTGACTATAACTTGCAAGATAGGATCCAGAACTCACATATATTCATGAAAACATAATAGGTTCAGATCTGAAATCATGGCACGCGGGCTCTGGTGACAAGCATTTAGCATAGCAAAGTCATAGCAACATCAATCTTAGAACATAGTGGATACTTGGGATCAAACCCTAACAAAACTAACTCGATTACATGGTAAATCACATCAACCCATCACCGTCCAGCAAGCCTACGATGGGATTAATCACACACGGCGGTGACCATCATGAAATTGGTGACGGAGGATGGTTGATGATGATGATGGCGACGATTTCCCCTCTCCAGAGCCGAAAACGGACTCCAGAACTGGCCTCCTGAGGAAGAACAGGAGGCGGCGGCGGCTCCGTATCGTAAAACGCGATGAATCCTTCTCTCTGATTTTTCTCTCCCTGAACGTGAATATATGGAGTTGGAGTTGAGGTCAGTGGATGTCAGTGGAGGTCTATGGGACCCACAAGACTAGAGGGCGCGCCCTCCACCCTTGTGGACATGGTGTGGGTCCCCTCTCGTTGATTCTTTTGCCAATATTTTTTATTTATGCCAAAAATAATCTCTGTGAAGTTTTAGGTCATTCCGAGAGCGTTTATTTCAGCACAAAAATAACACCATGGCAATTCTGCTGAAAACAGCGCCAGTCCGGGTTAGTTCCATTCAAATCATGTGAACTAGAGTCCAAAACAAGGGCAAAAGAGTTTGGAAAAGTAGATATGATGGACATGTATCAGCGGTCACCGCCACAAGCTGGGTGTGGGTGGCCTCGACATGGTCGCGGGCGGCATCCATCAGGGCTAAAGCCGCCGCTGCGGAACGGACAGCTGCTGTGCCACTCTTGCCAGTTGCTATCCCCGAGGCAGATGTTGCTGCCGCCACCTGAGAAGCAACATCGGCCGTTTGGGCTGCCTTGGCCGCCCGGTCACAGATTGAGGCCACACTCACGAACCTTGTTAGCACGCGCCTGGCGGCTACGGCCGCGCTCTCGCTGGAGTGGGCCACCGAAGTTGCCCTCACGAAGTAGGTCCACGTCCCCATCTTTCACCGCAACGATTGAACGGTGAAATGATATTATGGGAGCGAGCTAGTGTGCTTGGTGCTCCAAGATATGCGTACTATACTCTGACGGTGCTCCAAGATATTTTGTGCTGCATCTCACATGGCTGGTGATAATTGAATGTGTGCGATCTACTTCATTTTTTGTCTTGATTTGAATTACACAATGGGGTCATAGCGGCAAAGGAGGGTGTTTGAATTTCTAGAACTTTTATTTGCAGTGAACATGCAACTATAGGTGTGTCATCAAAAAAATTTGAATTATCTGAGGTTTGTTTGGACATTTTTATACATTAACTTGGTTTTCTAGGCATTTCAGGTGCACAATTGAAAATTAAACTACATGCACATGCTCCGGTGCACCAAAATTAAACTACATGCATATATGTGTCCATGTGTTTATGCCTATGAAAGCAAGTACAAGAAATTAAACTACATGCACATGAAATGCCTAGAAAACCAAGTTAATGTATAAAAATGCTCAAACAAACCCTGAATAATTCCAATTTTTTTGACGAGACACCTATAGTTGCATGTTCACCGCTGATAAAAGTTCTAGAAATTCAAACACCCTCCTTTGCCGCTGTGACCCCATTATGTAATTCAAATCAAGAAGAAAAATCAAGTAGATCGCACACATTTAATTATCACCAACCGTGTTAGATGCATCACAAAATATCTCCGTTGGAGTATAGTACGCATATGGTTTACGCGAGAAGGTGCGTCGGCTATAGTCCACAGCCGGCGTGTCGAGCACACTAGCTCGCTCCCCAGATATCATTTCACTGCTCAATCGTCGCTGGTGAAAGATGGGGACGTGGACCCGCTTCGTGAGTGCAACTTCGGCGGCCCACTCTGGTGAGAGCGCGGCCACAGCCACCAGGCACATGCTAACAAGGTTCGTCAGCACGTCCGCAATCTACGACCGGGCGGCCAAGGCAGCCCAAACGGCTGCTGTTGCTTCTCAGGTGGCGGCCGCAACATCTGCCTCGGGGATAGCAACTGGCGAGAGCGGCACAGGAGTTGTCCATTCCACAGCGGTGGCCTTAGCCCTAATGGATGGCGCCCACGACCATGTCGAGGCCACCCACACCCAGCTCGTGGCGGCCATCGCACAAATCGAACGAAGCTTCTCCGACAAAGGTCGGCAACCCACGGCCGAAGAGTTGGCAATCGCCGAGAGTGTTCGAGCAGCTGTCCATTCCTCCGTGGCATAGCTTGCCACGATGGAGCCCGTCCAAGCCTAGATCGAGGCCGCCCACGCCCAGCTCGTGGCGGCCTTTTCCAAAGAGATGGCTTTCGGTGTCAAAACCGGCAGATCTCGGGTAGGGGGTCCCAAGCTATGTGTCATGGATCAATGGGTAATAGGAGACAGGGGACACGATGTTTACCCAGGTTCAGGCCCTCTCTATCGAGGTAATACCCTACTTCCTGCTTGATTGATCTTGATGAATATAGGGTTACAAGAGTTGATCTACCTCGAGATCATAGGTTATGGTCTAAACCCTAGAGGTATGATGAGTAATGTCATAATCTATCGACTAGCCTGGCCCCGGCTTATATAATGTACCAGAGGCCGAGGATAACAAGAGTCCTAGCCGAATACATTGGTGGAGAGGAGTCCTTGTCTTGATCACCAAGTCTTGTGGAATCTTCCTCATGCATGTCATCGGCTGTCCGAACTGGCCCATGAGTATACGGCCATGGGGGTCCTCGGCCCAATCTAACTGATCGGGAGATGACGTGGTGAGTACCCCTACTCTAGGACACCGTCAGTAGCCCCCTGAACCGGTCTTCAAGTTGGGGACGCTCCTCGATTCTTCCGAACTGTTCTTCATCTTTGGTCGTCGGTCTTGAAAACTGGTTCAAGAAATCTTTTTATCTTCGATCTTGACGATCGCCGAAGTAAATCCGAAGGGTTTATATGTCGGGTATCCGAGGAGCCCCTTTAAGTAATCGGCTTTTATCAATGCCTTGTTATTTTACGCCCACCTCGGGTTCGAAGTTGTTCCCGGGCGGCGGTGTCCTCTTGCATCCGAGCTCCAACGCCGAACTGCATTTCGAGGTATCTTTTGCAGCCGAGCACCAACGCCGGACTATATCCGAGCTCCAACGGCGGACTGTATATGAGGTGTCAGAGATCACCTTGGCTTGAAGAAGTTTAAAGGAAGTTAGCCGAGCTTAATGCGGTAAATGCCCTCTATAGAGCTAGCCACTTGCATCCGAGCTTTATGGCGGACTGCTTCCGAGGTGGTGCACCACCCCGACCGCGGGCTGATTGTTTACAGATTTTATTTCTGATGTGTGTAAATTTATTTACTATCGACATGTATTGCCAGTAGCCCTCAAGGTGTCTGTTGGCCTAAAATCCGAGATGAACCTGAAGGAAAATATGAAAACCGCTGATCCTAGTAGCTTCTGAGACTCAGGTCGTGAAATCGGCCCGAGGATCAACTCCTAGCTCGGCAGCATACATAGGAATAGAAACGTAGTGTAATATATTAGAGGTAATAGTGATCGGCGGACGGGCCCCTGAGAGAGGGTCGTGAGAAGTCACCATGATATATTAGCTTGATGCCGGATAATTCCCATATGGTACTTATTATCGTCCGAAGACGTACTTGTCATAGTTCGGTTATGCCGAACACTGAGCACTTTGAATTTTCTGCATTGAATAGGCAATGTAGTAGCCCCCGAGCCACTGGTCGGGTGGCAACACCAGATCAGGGGATCGATGTGCCCCTTTAATATTTGTAAATAATGAGCGCAAAGCCCAGTAGCCCCCGATCCTTAATGTGGGCACGGGTGGCCGAATTAAGGATCGAAGTCCGTTTGACAGAAAATTTTGTTGTGTTTAACACAAACTTCTCAGAAAAAGAATAAAGATCTCTTAAATGAGCTTAGAGTTGGTCGAAATCCGAGCTCGCCAAGGTAGGCCCCAAGGGGTTTAAAAGATGGAGTGCAGTAAATGGATTTTACTCGCAATTTTTATGTGTAATGATTCTATGTATCCAAGTACTTTACATCATTAATGCTCAGATCCGCATTGTACAAAACTTTGTTGACCGACCGTCGGCTTCAACCTCCTCGGCCAGTAGCTGGGGAGTGTTTGTCCTACTTTATAAAGCCTTTACAAGGGCAAAGTTTTGCGGCAAACAAGGCAATTCGGTCATACGGTTTTATAGACAAAGGTACACGGAGAGATATGTTATATTACGTTTTAACGTAAGAAACATCTTCCAAAGAAAATAGTCCCGCTATCGGTTCCTTTCTTTGGGTCGTCATGCTTATCATGATCATGAAAACTCACCTCCGATCAATGTGGGAGCAAAATATTGAGGATTTAGTTCGGCGAAAGTTCCCGAACTCTATGGTATTAATGAACCAAATTTTTTACTTCCGTCGTTGCCGACCAATGTATGATCCTTTAAGATTGCTAGCTTTCGGCTTCACCCAGTCTGAGGTACTAACTCGGATGACCCAGTAGTAACAATCACAGAGGTGCTCCCTTTACTGCCTAGCCGAACAATCAGGAACGTAGGGGTAAGCGCAGGAGCCAGACAACCCAGCTTGGCCAAAATCTTAAGTCAAATTGATGCATATTTATGGCTTTATAACGATAATTATGGAAGACAGCCCTCGTATATTAAATACAAACACCGATGATATGTTTATTTTGACTCCGTTGCGACCGTTTATTAGTTGAAAGTGGCCCATCATCGGCTTCCGCCCCTTTGTAGATGCTACACAGGGTGTTTTCGCAATAACAAAACAACCCTTAGCCGACGTCTCGGTGCCCGAAGGCGGTTGTGTTAGCGGAAACGAGGCAATCAGATATGCGGGCTTTATAACTTTCACTTAGTCATAGGAGCTTTAAACTGGGAAAGCTAACTACGAGCCCCCGGTTAGTGTTTGGCGACAGCCGAGGTCAAGCCGTAAACACTTCGGCCAATGTTATGAACGACCCGTCATCATAGTCATCGGATCCTGACCAGTTTACGCTTATTGTGACAGTCAGTTTTCGGCTTTCTCCACTGAGGTGCTTAACCATGCGAGCTAGAAGCACAATCGCAGTGGTTCTCCTTTTGCACACCTAGCTGAACAAAGCGGAACGTACGAGGCAAGCACAGGAGCCGGGCAACCCAACTATTGACCGAAGACACAATTCGAAACCAGTGCATATATAGCAATATCCGAGAATGTTTTTGCCGAACCTCTAAAGGTGTCCGGCGTTGCACTGCGAGAGTTATGCTGGAAACACACAAATAGTTTAAAAGTGCCATAGGCTTGGAAAACCAAAAAACTTCAGTAAAAACTTGACGTCCGAACTAGATCAAGTGTTCGGTGCCAATCCGAAAATTGGTCTTAGAGAAAAAGAATTGTGCTTCTGTCGTGCTTTAACATGACACATCCTATCTCAAGACTTAAAGCGGGTCAGCCCACGGCTTCAACCTCCTATCCCGAAGGCGGAGTACTTCTCGTTAGGCCAGTTTAGCAAACTAAACTCTAGCGGCTTTGAAAGAGAAATTAGGCTCCCCAGCTATTGACCGCGCACTCGCGTCGAAAAAAGGAGTGATGGAAAAAGACTTTTCAATGACTAAGAAGGAAACACTTACTATAAAATGGCTCATGTAAATTTTAAGAGCCCCCAAGTGACTTGGGTAAAAGAATTTTATGTAACGATTGTATGTACCGAAGTACTTATATCATATATGTGTTCACCTGAACTTTAAACGTGTCTTAACCGACCGTCGGCTTCTCCGTCTTCGGTCAAGGGCTGAAAAAGTGTTATGTACTCCACCTGTCGAGAATATCGATGGTGTTTCCGATAACCAGGCAATCAGGCCATAAGGCTGTAACAGACAAAGCGCGCTCAGGGAACTTATGCTATATTACTAACGAAGTGGAAGAAGCATCTTCGAAGAAAATATTACCTCCACTGATACCTTTCTTCGGTTGCTCATTGTTACTATGAGACTTGTGCAATAGATTTTTTGTACTCATGAGTTCCGTTGTGTGCCGACCATGATTGAAAACAATAAGAGCGCTAGCTTTCAGCTTCACCCAGTCTGAGGTCCGAGCTCGGATGACCCGATCGTGACAATCTCAGAGGTTCTCCCTTTACTCCCTAGCCGAATAAGCGGGAACGTAGGGGTAAACACAGGAACAAGGCAACCTAGCTTGCGGAACACTTAAGTCAACATGGCGCATATTGTGGCGTAATACACGAACAGGGAATGAAGCCGTACAAGTATAATCATATGCAAGAGGAAAGGCTTCATAAAAGAAGCCCCCAAGTAAATGGGGTATTGAATTTGTGTGTCACAAACAAATTTTTGACAAGGAAGTTTTTCACATACAACTTTTTGCCAAAAAATTATAATGCTTTGGTCGAACCGAACAAAATTAAAGTTGAAAATTCTGAGCATAAAAGCGACTTAGCTGGTTAATGTGCTCGGTGTCACTGCACGTCCCGAGCTTACGGCGGGACAAGGTCCCAGCCCCCAAGCCGGTCCCGAGGTGGCGGAGCGAAGAGCTCGGCACTTCGAAGTGACGACATAGCACGGCCAATGCAGGCCGGCAGTGTGACGCCGAAGTCCCCGGCGTGGGTTAATGAAGTGATGACGAAGCCCTCGGTCCAGCCGAGGTGACAGCGCTGCCCGACCCGGATCCCTTACCTATGCACAGAAAATAGTGCAAGACGGAGATAATAGGAATAATAATAAATTCAAAAAAGATTGTTGCATAATTAATAATTTATGCAAAGTGAGTAATAAAAGAAATATGGCCCGTGTGCCGAACACTCGATGAGGTAGAGCTCTCTCAGCGATGCCGAAGTCCCCGAGGCAACCGAACATGTCGGTATGGCGATTCGACCAACAAGGTGATCACGCGAGCTGATTTATGCCGATTGGGACAACGATGTCGGCTTGCCGAAGTAACCGCATGACGCAGTCGAAGTCGATTACCTACACACATAAAATAGTGCGGTCCAAAAAGGATAATTGCTTTTTGCAAAAATATTTTTTTTAAAGAGATGTGGCCTGGCGCCGAAGTCAATGTTGATGCAGGGCGTCGGCGTGACGCAGTGAAGGCGTGGCAAAGCCTGAATTCGTAGGCCAGTCCGAGTTCCGGATGCGGCATTCGCCGAACTGTATACGGAAACTGACCGAACCACCACGCGACCGTCATTAATGCGGCCACCATTTGATAGACCTGCGTACAGATGATGAAACAAACCAGAGTAATAATTCCTTGGGAAAAATAAACCCAAGCAAGAAAAAAAATACTAGGATTAATAGCACCTGTTTTATCTGCTGTAGCAATATGAAGAAAGGTTACTCCCAAAATAGGGACTCGATCCGCACACCCATTGCCTGATGGGTGATAAAGCGACGACATGGCGATGCTGGCAAAGGTGGGCTCGCCGAGGCAAAGCCCCCGGTCCAGCTAACTGTAGCGACCTGACCTCAGACGGTCAAGTCTCTGTGCTTCAGTGTCATCCCTGGATCGGTAATGCTGACACACACAGTACTCGAAGGATTTATAACAGAGTAGCAATCACACACTTATTACATCGAATGTCTCAAAAGAGAACTTATTACAATAAATATGGCTTAAGGCCATCTAAAACGATAACATCGGAAGGCTTGGAAGATAAAGTGAGTCCATCAACTCCAACGGCATAGCCGAGTGCACGACAACGACCTAGTGAACCTTACTCCTCATCTGAAAAGTCTGCAACATGATACGTTGCAGCCCGAAAATGGGTCAGCACATGGAATATGCTGGCAATATAACACAGTAGAGCAATGAACAGATAAATGCTATCACTACATGCATATTTGGCTGGTGGAGGCTCTATGGTTATAATGTTTTGTGAAAAGCCAATTTTTCCCTACAACAAAGGAATATATTTTATTTAACTATCATGGTATTTGAAACATCATTGAGAAGGTTCCTCCAACTCAATCCCAATTAAACAGTAGTTAACAACCCAACCAATTAATTTAGAGTGACGAGATCCATACGATAATCCAAGAACCAGATACTCAAGATGTCCATAACCGGGGACACGGCTAACCATGATTAGTTTATACACTCTGCAGAGGTTTGCGCACTTTTCCCCACAAGACTCGATCTCCTCCGTTGGATTTCTCACACTACATGGTGTTTGAGAAACGGATGACCGAGACACAGTCTTTCAGAAACATTAACTCTAACCCTGGGTAGACAGTACCAACCTACATCCCCTACAACTGCTAGCCTACCACTGGAAGAGGTCATGCGACATACTCAACTATGCTAGAGCCCATAATAGCTTGTGGCTTCACACGGAAGTTTCTAGCATGAATAATCTTATGATCCCTTAGAGCCTGGGTGGCGGACCGTAGGATAATCACACGGGTACTCCGGGATATCCTAGGACAACACTGGATTCTCCAGGTGCCCACAAGCAATCCGCCCAGATGTGTATTAAATTTCCACCTTAAGTTAACCATTAATTAACAATCTCACATCTGTCATGGATTCACTCACCCAAACCACGTCTACGAGCATAGCATAGGAAATATAATCATAACGTTGAAGTAACTCCCAAGGGTTTGATGATAAACAGGGCAATAGGTTCTACCTCATCATCTACTTCCCAAAACCCACAAGTTAATCAAATCCTAACCATGCAATGTTTGAGGGTTGGTACTAATGCATAAAAACTGGGTATGAAAGAGTATGATCAATGTGTTACTTGCCTTGCTGACGATCTGCAAATCCTAGCGACTCGTAGTAGCATGCTTTGCACTCCGGGAATTCTATCGCAAACAAGCAATAACATACATAAGAAATCAAGCAAAGATGCACGGGTAAAACTCAAATAAGAACATCTAACCAGAAAGTTCAACTAAAGAACTCCGGTCTGCAAAAAGAATCAAATCAAACGAAGCAACGAAACTCAAACTACGAAAGAAACAAGATCCGATTACTAATCTGGACTAAAGTCAAATTTATAGTACCAAAATCTTGTTCAAGTTGGTTAAACAGAAAGAGGGCTTCGAGATGAAGATCTAGGCGCTTGAATCGCCTGAATCCGATAAACGAGCGAAAAAATAAACCAAAACAAAAATGGGGTCAGAAATCACGATCGAAAATAATCGCGAAAAGCCCTGGAAAAAGAAAAAACTGACGAACAAGCTAACGAACGAACATTCGCTGTCTGCGGCTAACGGGTGAATGGCGTTCGTTAAAACGAACATACGGACGAACGTCCGCTAAATAAATAAACCGACGGAAAAACCGATCTAATAGAGAAAAAACGAGATATAGGGTTTCGAAAGAAAACCGGCGGCGGCGGCTACCTCCGGCGACGGACGGCGGGGTCGGCGGCGGTTCCGGCGGGTCGGCGCCGAGCGGCGGCAGGGCGGCGCGACGGCGGCGGCGGCGCGCGGCGCTGGCGGCGAGCGGGGTCGGCGGCGGCAGGGCGACTTGGGCCTCAGGGCGCGGCTTATAAGAGGCCGGCTGGTCGGTGTCCCAGGCGGACACGACCCGGTAGGTCGGTTTCCTTTTTTATAAATATTTCGACGCGCATAAAAACGAAGAAAAGAAATACTAAACTGACTCCAAAAATCCTGAAATAAAATTTCCCCATCCTCTAAAAATAAAGCGGACAAGGTGAACATTTATTTAGGACTCTAATACAATTTTGAAAAACGCGTATTTTTCCTAATTCAAATAAAATAGCAATAAAATTCAAATAAAAACGTTTATTTGTTTTAATATTTTCCTCCCATATTTCATTTATTTTGGAGAAGTCATATTACCTCCCCTCCTATATTTTAATATGAAATACTTTCGGAGAGAACAATAATTAAAACAAATGATCCTCGTTTCGATATTTGATAAAATTCAAATATGAAGACGGTGAAATCCCCAACTCTCTCCGTGGGTCCTTGAGTTGCGTAGAATTTCGGGGATCGCAAAGCAAATATGCAATGAAAATATGATATGCATGAATGATCTATGTATAACATTCAAAATTGAAAATTTGGGATGTTACAAACCTACCCCCCTTAAGATGAATCTCGCCCTCGAGATTCGGGTTGGCTAGAAAATAGGTGTGGGTGGTCTTTGCGTAGATCATCCTCTCATTCCCAGGTGGCTTCATCCTCGGTATGGTGGCTCCACTGAACTTTGCAAAACTTAATAACTTTTCTGCGAGTAACCCGGCTGGCAAACTCAAGAATCTTGATAGGTTTCTCCTCATATGTCAAATCACTGTCCAACTGTATTGCTTCCAGGGGCACTGTATCTCTCAGGGGAATATCAGCCATCTCAGCATGACACTTCTTCAACTGGGAAACGTGAAACACATCATGAACTCCTGACAGTCCTTCGGGCAACTCGAACTTGTAGGCAACCTCTCCCATGTGTTCCAAATCACGGTATGGTCCTACAAATCTCGGGTCTAACTTTCCCTTAACTCCAAAATGTTTAACTCCTCGTAGTGGTGACACTCGCAGATATGCTCTGTCTCCAATTTCATAGACTACCTCCTTGCGTTTTGAGTCTGCATAACTCTTCTTCCTTGACTGAGCTACCTTCAGTCTGCCTCGAATCAACTTAACCTTCTCTTCGGACTCCTTGATCAAATCTGGTCCAAACAATTGTCGGTCTCCAACTTCATCCCACATCAACGGTGTTCCGCACCTTCATCCATACAAGGCTTCAAACGGTGCCATCTTCAAACTGGCCTGGTAGCTGTTGTTGTACGAGAACTCTGCGTATGGCAAATTATCATCCCAACTAGATCCATAATCCAGCGCACAAGCTCTCAACATATCCTCCAGAATCTGATTGACTCTCTGTGTCTGTCCATCTGTCTGCGGATGAAAGGCTGTACTGAACTCTAGCCTCGTACCCAAAGTCTGGTGCAACTGATGCCAAAACTTTGAAGTAACGCGCGTTCCTCTATCTGATACGATGGTCCTCGGAACTCCATGCAGACATACGATCCTGGTCATATATATCTTGGCCAACTTCGCACTTGTATGTGTGGTCTTCACTGGGATAAAGTGAGCCACTTTAGTCAAGCGATCCACTACTACCCAGATAGAATCATATCTCGATCGGATCCTGGGCAATCCGGTGGTGAAATCCATGCCAAGCTTATCCCACTTCCATTCGGGTATCGACATAGGCTGCAGTAATCCTGCTGGCTTCTGATGCTCTGCCTTCACTCTCTGACATACATCACATACGGCTACATACTCGGCAATATCCTTCTTCATACCAGTCCACCACAAATGCTCCTTCAAATCCAAATACATCTTGGTGTTTCCGGGGTGAATTGAGTATGGTGAGTCATGAGCCTCCTGAAGTAACAACTTCCTGATCTCGGCATTATTGGGCACATAAACGCGGTCCTCAAACCATAAGGTGTTGTGCTCATCCTCACGAAAACCTTTGGCTTTTCCTTCGCCCATTCTTTCCTTTATCTCGGCAATCTCCTTATCATCTTTCTGAGCTTCCCGAATCTTTCCCAACAATGTAGACTGAACTTCCATAGCTGCAACATAACCTCTAGGAACAATCTCCAAACGAAGTTCCGTGAGATCCTCGTCTAACTCCTTTGGCATCCCTCCGCTTATGAGGGTGTTAACATAACTATTACGGCTCAAGGCGTCTGCTGCGACATTGGCCTTTCCTGGATGATAGTGCAGCTTCATATCATAATCCTTTATAAGTTCCAACCATCTCCTCTGCCTAAGGTTTAGCTCCTTCTGTGTGAATATGTACTTCAAACTCTTATGATCCGTGTACACATGACAACTGTTTCCAATAAGAAAGTGTCTCCAGGTCTTGAGCGCATGCACTACGGTTGCTAGCTCCAAGTCATGCATGGCATAATTCAACTCATGCGGTCGAAGTTGTCGTGAGGCATATGATACAACTCTTCCATCTTGCATAAGTACTCCTCCAAGTCCTAAGCGAGATGCGTCGCAATAGACTTGGAAATCCTTGCGTATATCCGGCAGAATCAGCACTGGGGCTGTAGTCAAACGTTTCTTCAACTCCTGGAAACTTGCTTCACATTCTTTAGTCCATTTGAACTTAGTGTCCTTCTTCAACAACTCTGTCATGGGATTCGCAATTTTAGAGAAATTTTCAATAAATCTCCGGTAATATCCTGCGAGTCCAAGAAAACTGCGGATCTGCCCAACTGTGGTGGGTGATAACCAATCGGTGACTAATTTAACCTTGCTGGGGTATACTGCTATACCTTCTCCTGATATAACATGTCCAAGGAATCCAACTTCCTTCAACCAAAACTTACACTTGCTGAACTTGGCATATAACTGATGTTCCTTGAGCTTCTCGAGAACTAAATGCAAATGCTCCTTGTGTTCGTCTTCATTCTTCGAGTATACCAAGATATCATCAATGAACACCACAACAAACTTATCCAGGAACTCCATCAACACCTGATTCATCATGCTCATGAAATAGGCAGGGGCATTAGTCAATCCGAATGACATAATCGTATACTCGTAAAGCCCGTACCTTGTGGTGAAGGCTGTCTTAGGTATATTCTCGAATATTCAGCTGGTGATATCCTGATCGTAGATCGATCTTCAAAAACACTTTAGCTCCTTGCAGCTGGTCAAACAGATCATTGATCATAGGTAGCGGGTACTTGTTCTTGATTGTCATTTCATTCAGCGCACGATAATCTACAACCATTCTCAATTATCCATCCTTCTTCTCAACCAAGACCACTGGGGCTCCCCATGGTGATGAACTTCGTCGGATGTAACCCTTCTCCAATAACTCCTTAATCTTGATCTCCTCTAGATCATTTGCGGGCATCCGGTATGGTCTCTTTGATATAGGCCCGGTGCCTGGCAATAGTTCTATTAAGAACTCAATGTCTGGCGGCATGCCTGGTAACTCCTCTGGAAAAACATCTGGGTAATCTTTCACTACCGGCACTTCCTCCCGAACAACTCCCGTGAGAGAATTTACTTGGGTCCTCCTCGGCGCATGCCTGGAAACATACTTGATCCTTTTTCCCTCCGGGGTAGTGAGCAGAATTGACTTGCTAGCGCAATCAATGTTTCCTCCATACTTCGATAGCCAATCCATTCCCATTATCACATCCAATCCTTGTGATTCCAAAATTATTAGGTCTGAGGGGAAAACATGGTTGCCAATGGTTAAGGGTAACCGGTCGCACCATCGGCTGGCCATATACTCTGCACCGGGTGAGCTCACTAGCAAAGTTGTCCTAAGGGCTAGGGTGGGTAACTTAAACTTGTCCACAAATACCCTTGAAATGTATGAATGCGATGCACCAGTATCAAAAAGAACGAGAGCGGTAAAAGACTTAACCAAAAACTTACCTATAACTGCATCTGGCTGTTCTTCAATGTAACACCCACGATGCGGCTATATCTCCCACGTGTCGAGGCACGACTTAGAGGCATAACTGCATTATGGTTTTGTCGCAAGAAGGGTCATTTTCACACAATCCCATGTAATGAACAAGAATGGGATAAAGAGTTGGCTTACAATCACCACTTCACACAATACATAAATAAATCATACATCAATCAGAGTACACACATAGACCGACTACGGTCAAAGCCAAAAGAAAAGAAGATAACCCAACTGCTAGATCCCCGATCGTCCCAACTGGGCTCCACTACTGATCAACAGGAAACGAAACATAGTAACGACCAAGGTCCTCGTCAAACTCCCACTTGAGTTCGGTAGCATCACCTGCACTGGTATCATCTGTTTTGGTAGAATCTGTGAGTCACGAGGACTCAGCAATCTCACACCCGTGAGATCAAAACTATTTAAGCTTAAGGGTAGGAAAGGGGTAGTGAGGTGGAGCTGCAGCAAGCACTAAGCATATATGGTGGCTAACATACGCAAATAAGAGCGAGAAGAGAAGCAACGCAACGGTCGCGAAGCTAGAAATGATCAAGAAGTGATCCTGAAACTACTTACGTTCATACATAACCCAGACCGTGTTCACTTCCCGGACTCCGCCGAAAAGAGACCATCACGGCTACACACACTGTTGATGTATTTTAATTAAGTCAAGTGTCAAGTTCTCTACAACCGGACATTAACAAATTCCCATCTGCCACATAACCGCGGGCACGGCTCTCAAAAGTTTATACCGTGCAGGGGTGTCCCAACTTAGCCCATTATAAGCTCTCACGGTCAACGAAGAATATTCCTACTCCCGGGAAGACCCGATCAGTCTCGGAATCCTGGTTTACAAGACATTTCGACAATGGTAAAACAAGACCAGCAAAGCCGCCCGATGTGCTGACAATCCCGATAGGAGCTACACATATCTCGTTCTCAGGGCAACACCGGATAAGTCAAGCTACGAGTAAAACCAGGCCTCGAGTTTCCCCGAGGTGGCCCCGCAGGCTGCTCGGTTCGGACCAACACTTAGAGAAGCACTGGCCCGGGGGGGTTAAATAAAGATGACCCTCGGGAGAGCGACTCCCTAGGGAAAAGAAATAGGTGATAGGCAAATGGTAAAACCAAGGTTGGGCCTTGCTGGAGGAGTTTTATTCAAAGCGAACTGTCAAGGGGGTCCCATAAATCACCCAACCGCGTAAGGGATGCAAAATCAAGGAACATAACACCGGTATGACGGAAACTAGGGTGGCAAGAGTGGAACAAAACACCAGGCATAAGGCCGAGCCTTCCACCCTTAACCAATTATATAGATGCATTAATTAAATAAGAGATATTGTGATATCCCAACATATCCATGTTCCAACATGGAACAAACTTCATCTTCACCTGCAACAAGCAACGCTATAAGAGGGGCTGAGCAAAAGAGGTAACATAGCCAAATAACGGTTTGCTAGGAAAGGTGGGTTAGAGGCTTGACATGGCAATATGGGAGGCATGATATAGCAAGTGGTAGGTAGCGCAACATAGCGATAGAGCGAACAACTAGCAAGCAAAGATAGAAGTGATTTCGAGGGTATGGTCATCTTGCCTGAAATTCCGCTAGGAAGAATATCAAGTCCATGAAGAAGACAAACAAACGGAGTCGAACGAATCCTCACAACTCCGGAATGAAACCGAAGCTAACGAGAGAAGCAACCCGGAAAGAAACAAACAACATAGTAAACACACAGTCATAAACATGGCATGATGCACAATCAAGTATGATGCATGTCTGGTTTAAAAAGGCATGGCATGGCAAAGTGCAACAAACAATACTACAAATTAAGTGGAGCTCAATATGCAACGAGTTGCATATTGACGAAACACCACATCAATTATTTAGCTCTCTCCCGTTTATGCACCCAACAATATTAACTGTGGTTAAGCATGGCAAGAGGTGAAGCATAATAAACTATCTATTTAGGCAAGTTTAAATGAGGCCGGAAATAACAAATAACAATTCCGGAAAATCCCCATATGTCATTTAGCAATTTAAAGCAAACAACAATTTTAAACATTTTAAATGTTATTATCATGATGCGGAGGACATATGCAAGTTTTAAGCAATTTTATGGAAATGTTGACATGAGCATGATACGAGGCATTTGTCGCCATGGCGGAAGGAAAAGGGTGCCACGGCGGTGAAACGGAAATGGTGCCACGGCAACATCCCGGTTCCGGCAACTCGATTGAGATGCTTGTGCAAAGGAACAAGTGTGGGTGCGCGAAACGTGCAAGAGTGACGGGGAGTGATCCCGGATACCGGGTGTCCCACATGTCGGTGGCATGGCTTACGGCGAATGTGCAAGGGACAATTCGGACACGGTCCAAACATAGGGTGCATCTCATACAACACATGCATTCGGTCAACGGACGTCGTCTCGGGGTTATACCTTCGAAGCGTGCCTTTTCGGGGCGGATCAGGTTCGACGGTAGTGGAAGTAGTCGTTCTCGCGACGGTAGTGGAAGTAGTGGTACATGATGACGGTAGTGGCACATCTTGTAGTGGAACTTGGGTGTAGTGGCACACGTTTTCGTAGAGGGACTTGACGAATCCGAGTAACTTGGGGTCGACGGTAGTCGTTCACGTTCATAGTCGCACAAGTTTCCGTAGTTGTTCGGGGTCACGGTGAGGAACTCGGTGTTTCGGTGCGGTGTAGGGGTACATGTCGAAGGTCGTCGTGGTACTTGGCGTTTCGGTCAGTACTCGTCCGAGCATCCGTGTGGTCTTAGCCGGTGGTGTACTTGGCGAATCCAGATGTATTGGTAGTGGTACTTGGCGAATTCCACGCTCAGTGACTGTTGGACTTGGCGTCAACAACAACAGGGGCGCGATGCAGGAGGCTGGTTCCGAGCGGGACTTGCAGCGGCAGTGGCGGGAACTTGGCACGGCGGTGTCGCGAGGCATGGGGAGGCTTGAGGCGGCGGCATCGAGGTGGAAGACCGGCAATGCAGCTGCGGGCACCGAGAGGCGTGGCTCCGAGGGTCGGGTTGGAGACGAGGTGCAGAAGGGCGGCGAGGGACTCGGCGATGGGGATGGCCTGAAACTGCTGCTGGTGGCGCTCGTGGCCATGGGACGCGGAAGCCGAGGTCGAAGGCGAAGCACGGTGGGGGTCCGAGCGCGGCGTCGGCGAGAGGGTGCTGGCGCGCGACGCATGGTGGTGGTGGTGGGGAGCTCCGGCAACAGCGAGCTGCAGGAGGCTGGCCTTGGAGCGTCGGTGCTCGAGCCGAGGAGCAGGAGACGACGCAGACGAAGTCGTGGGGGCGTGGGGACCTGCTCCGTTGAGGCAGAAGGAGGCCGGGGCAGGAGCGGCGTGGGTTGGCGAGGTGGTAGCGGGGGCTCCAGACGGCGCGGAGGCGGAGAGGCGCGACGACGGCGGTTTCAGGCCGGATCGAGGAGGAGGGAGGCGAGTGGATCGGGCGCAGGGAGTCCCTGGCTCGATGCGTGCGTGTGTGTGTGGCGGTGGCAAGGGAACGAGAGGAAGAGAGTGGAGAGGACGAGAGATGGGATCGGTCGGGCTAGGGTTAGAGCTGGAGCGCGGATGGGCCTAGGGATGGGCCTTAGAGGCCGACCGAGTAGAGAGGGAAGTGGCCAGAGGCCTGGCGGCTGGGCTCTCTCTCTTCTCTCTCTCTCTTATTTCTAAGAAAGAGAAACTAACGAAGAAGAGAAGGCGAAGAAAGGAGGTGTTGGGGAAGAAGTTTGACACGCGGATAATTTTCCTGGATTCGCAAAAATGCGCTTGGTCTGAGAAAATAGAAGTTGGCACGAATGCAAGATTTAAATTCAAACACATTTGAATTTAATTCAAATGGTTTGAACTGGGACAAGGTTTAGGAGTGGCCAAATAAATGTTGAGATTTTTGGTGGAGCTCCGGAAAGTGAAGAAAGAATTTATGGGAAAAGTTTGAGGTCAAGAATATTGAGATAGAAAAGGCATGGAATTAAATTGCACGTGCGTTATGGTGTACTCCAATTTAATGGAATATTTTAATATAGCTCCCTAATAATATTGGGAGGATATATGTTATAAAGAGAAATCACCATGTGCATCTCCCTCGATTTAAATGGATCGAAGATCCATGCAATTTACTTAGTTGAGTTTTAAAAAATTAAATGACATGATGGCATGATGACATGATGCAATGCAAAATAAATAGAGCAAGCAAAAGGAAACACACGGTGACCACGAAATATGGAAGTCTTCTGAAGTGTCGGTCTTGGGGCGTTACAACACTCCACCACTACAAGAGGATCTCGTCCCGAGATCTAGGATGGCACCAGAGAGAAAAACGGAAGAGGAAGAGGTTAAACAAAGTTGCTTCTTTGACAAATGAGTGAAACCAAAGAACCTTGAGAGGTCGCAAAGCTTGAAGAAATGACACAACAGAGGTGAACAAAATTTAAAACACTCCGTTCAGCAAGAGGAACAAGGGACATTGCGAGAACCTTGTAGGTTGAAGGACATGAAACAAGAGCTTAACGGATCAAAATTAATATGAAAGCACACCGGTAGAAAAGAGAAACAAGGAACAAGAATGACATAATTTGGACAGCACTCCGATAGAAAATGGAAGGAATTAACATGAACTTGAGAAGATGGGATGACACTTGATGAAATCAGCAACACACTGCCTCCGGAACTATTGAAAAAATGGCACAAGGGGTAAGAAAGATTTCAGACCACACTCTGGTTGAGGAAGGAGGCAAAACTTGATAAGATGAGAGAGCTCGAATGAAAACACGACACTCCGGTTAAATGGATAAGCAAGGAAAAGAACACGATCTCCAAAATGAGATGATGGGCGAATATAACAACATCCCAAAGCCTCTAGAATGAAAGGATAGAAGCTAGATTGTTGTAAAGAAAGAAGGGAGAAACAACTGACAGTTTCTATCACACTTGAATTTGAAAAGCATCCTTACAAAGAAGAGTTGAACGGAGTTGTTGGAAAACCAACAACGAAAAGAATAAGCTTGTAGTGGGCCTATGGAAACATCTCAACATTATGAGGTGACAAACGGCCACTAAAGGAAGCCATTGGTTTGAGTGAGAGCACCAAGGCAATGAAAAACTTCTTTCACAAAGAGGATAGGAGAACACTTGGATCATAGATAAGCACCATAATAGCAACATTCCTTAGGGAAGGCTTTAGGTGAAACATGACACAAGATAAATCCAACGAAGAGATTGGTGGATTTAAAATATCTCATTCTTGACAACATGTGAATCATGAAACGCGAACTCAAATTGTCAAGAATGACATAACACCACCTCAAATGATAAGGTAGAACGAATTGCACTTTAGAATGCAAGATGACGAATGCTTGGACTCCACAAAACAAAACATGTGTTGAACACCATGTTTATTTTAGAGTATAGCTTGGTGGATCCTAACTCTGAGAAAAATCTTGAAGAACAATTGAAGAATGAAAAGAATCCTTGACGAACCACCATGTAGAGCATCCATGAAGAACTCCGGTAATGAAAGGATGATAAAAAGAAATAGAAGTTGAAGCCTTGCGATGATTTAGATGGAGCTTCGCGACGAGATAATGCGGAAAACTTGGAACTCCGGAAAAGAAAAGATGAAACACATGAAACCGAGAAAAATGACATGACGAACCACTCTGGAAAGAAGAAACTAGATCACTTGGATGAAACAAGAATAAGAATTATGTTATGCGTATCCTTCACCAATTTAGATTGATGACAAGCAACGGATTTGGCATACTACTTATTCTCGTTGAAAAAAAGGATTGAAGAGAGATATAGCGCAAACTTGAGAAGGTCTTCCACGAACCACCGGTAGGATTAGAAAAAACGAATGAAATGATACAATAATAAAGGAATAGGCATCTTGAACGAACCACCGTAAGAATTTAAAATGAACGAAGAAAAGATAAAGAAACACCGGGAAGAATTGGAAAATGAACGAAGATACTTGAGAGAATTTAGATACAAGTGAACGCAGAGGTCCCGAGTTGCTTAGGTAATACTTGAATGATGCACCGGTATGATTTGGAGAACGAGAGCTGAAAGCTTGAATGAGTAATTCTGAGATGATGGGCTCCGGAGAATCAAACTGAAAAGATCCTGAAAAGCTCCGGATGGGTGAAAAGAATTCTCACAATCGAAAACAATTATGAGAGGATGGCATCAAGCTAGAACCATGAATCTTGAAGAGAATGGAGCAAGATTTAAGAGAAACTCTTCTTCGGTCTTCAAATGTTGAGAATGACGATGAGAAACACCACCATGAATTGTTGAGGCACTCCGGAATGAAAATTGGAAAGGTTGAACCAATGATGAAAAGAATTTGAAAGATCTTAGAGAAAGACATATGACTGATGATAACCCATTCTTACGTCAAACTTTGAAAAGAATTTTTTGAAGCTCCGGGAAAATTAGAAGAGTCAGGTAAGATCCTGGGAAAAGACCTGTGGGTTAGGGCCCACTCAAAAGATACACCGTTGAACGATTTAAAAGAGAGATTGCGCCGGTTCAATTAAATGGCTTGAATAAGGTAAGACCTCGAAATAGCTTGAACGGATCTTGAATGAAAAGACAAGACTTCTGAGATATCTTCAGCACTCCGGAACAATTGAATAGCGAGAAGTGGATGATTAAGAGGTGCACCGGCATGAGAAAACATTTGAAACAAGGAAAGATATGGTCGACAAAGCTTGAATTGAATCCACCAAAGAAGAAAAGAATGAAGAATGATAAACTTGAAGCTCCGTTAGTATCGTCCTGAGAATCGCCGAATAAGAACATTTACGGAAAAGAATGGAGAGACTTCGCATCAATAAAAAGGATACTTGGTTAAGAAATCTGAGTCCTTGAAGAAAAGGGTGGGAGGGTGGGAAAACAAAGGCAACTTGGGTCGGATGAAATGAACACCGTTGAGAAAAAGCTTAGAATTGATCTTGCAAATGTTGGAATGATCGGATCCACTTGAAGAGAAGCACATCGGTTGGAAAAGAATTGACATGACAAGCTCAGTGATCAAGAAGGATTAGTATTCACATAGAAATATGGGAACACCGTTTAGAATAAGGTATGGAGTCAACACTTGGCATTGAAGCAACTCGAATACCACAAAACAAAACAACAACAAAGGATTTGGCTTGCAAAATAAGCCGGAACAAACATATGATAGAGATTTCGTCCGAAGTTTTCGTGGTGGCGCCCACATGGGCTCGATCGTACAACACCGTCATGTACAAGGCAGTGCACATGACATACGAAGCGTCCCTGAGTCGGCATAGCCAAGGACTCTTTAAGACACTACGAGACCACTTTAAAACCAACCGTGGATTGGCGGGCCACTAGACGTCGAACCCCAATCTCATATCATGCATCTGTCGGAAAGATATCCTATGAGCTACTTGAATTCCCACTTATAAACTCCTGAAACATTCTGGTTATGCAATCTGGTGTTGGGGATACAGGGGACACAAAATATATCACCCAAACTAGCAATCCCTAGATCCAGCTGTATCCATCCGTCAACACATAACCAAGAAACCTTCGGAAATCGTGTACCTCAACCTTCGAAAAGCATCCGTTATACGAGTTATGGCAATACTCCCGAACTCCCGCCCCAGTACTGGGTGGCGTCGAGGTGATCTCACCAACAACTGCATAAAAGAGATTTTCGATGTCAGCAAAACTCAGGTATTCCAGAACTGCAACGATAAAATTGTGACGACAACACCTCGGAGCTCAACTCCCCGGGACACTGCCACAACCCCTAAATGTCAAGAGGCACCAAGAACAATGTTCTCGTCACAAAACCATCGGAACGATTCCAAGATACCCGCGTGATCCTAAAAGTTTTTTTACTGAAATTTGAGGAGAGGAGAGTCAAAACTTCTACGTCAAGAGACCTCACCAGAGCGACGAAGGGACTGAGGAGTAAAAATAATCCTACTCTCCGATATATATAATCCTAAGACTCAAAACATTTTTGTTCTAGACTCAACAACGCCAGCGATTCGATCAAGCAGGGGGCTCCTAAGTCGGGGATGGCTCTGATTACCAACTTGTAACACCCACGATGCGGCTATATCTCCCACGTGTCGAAGCACGACTTAGAGGCATAACCGCATTGTGGTTTTGTCGCAAGAAGGGTCATCTTCACACAATCCCATGTAATGAACAAGAATGGGATAAATAATTGGCTTACAATTGCCACTTGACACAATACATAAATAAATCATACATCAATCAGAGTACACACATAGACCGACTACGGTCAAAGCCAAAAGAAAGAAGATAACCCAACTGCTAGATCCCCGATCGTCCCATCTGAGCTCCACTACTGATCAATAGGAAACGAAACATAGTAACGACCAAGGTCTTCATCGAACTCCCACTTGAGTTCGGTAGCATCACCTGCACTAGTATCGTCTGTTTTGGTAGAATCTATGAGTCACGAGGACTCAGCAATCTCACACCCGCGAGATCAAAACTATTTAAGCATAAGGGTAGGAAAGGGGTAGTGAGGTGGAGCTGCAGCAAGCACTAAGCATATATGGTGGCTAACATATGCAAATAAGAGCGAGAAGAGAAGCAACGCAACGGTCGCGAAGCTAGAAATGATCAAGAAGTGATCCTGAAACTACTTACGTTCATACATAACCCAGACCGTGTTCACTTCCTGGACTCCGCCGAAAAGAGACCATCACGGCTACACACACTGTTGATGTATTTTAATTAAGTATGGTGTCAAGTTCTCTACAACCGGACATTAACAAATTCCCATCTGCCACATAACCGCGGGCACGGCTCTCAAAAGTTTATACCCTGCAGGGGTGTCCCAACTTAGCCCATTATAAGCTCTCACGGTCAACGAAGAATATTCCTTCTCCCGGGAAGACCCGATCAGTCTCGGAATCCCGGTTTACAAGACATTTCGACAATGGTAAAACAAGACCAGAAAGCCGCCCGATGTGCCGACAATCCCGATAGGAGCTGCACATATCTCGTTCTCAGGGCAACACCGGATAAGTCAAGCTACGAGTAAAACCAGGCCTCGAGTTTCCCCGAGGTGGCCCCGCAGGCTGCTCGGTTCGGACCAACACTTAGAGAAGCACTGGCCCGGGGGGGGTAAATAAAGATGACCCTCGGGAGAGCGACTCCCTAGGGAAAAGAATAGGTGATAGGCAAATGGTAAAACCAAGGTTGGGCCTTGCTGGAGGAGTTTTATTCAAAGCGAACTGTCAAGGGGGTCCCATAAATCACCCAACCGCGTAAGGGACGCAAAATCAAGGAACATAACACCGGTATGACGGAAACTAGGGTGGCAAGAGTGGAACAAAACACCAGGCATAAGGCCGAGCCTTCCACCCTTTACCAAGTATATAGATGCATTAATTAAATAAGAGATATTGTGATATCCCAACATATCCATGTTCCAACATGGAACAAACTTCATCTTCACCTGCAACTAGCAACGCTATAAGAGGGGCTGAGCAAAAGCGGTAACATAGCCAAACAACGGTTTGCTAGGAAAGGTGGGTTAGAGGCTTGACATGTCAATATGGGAGGCATGATATAGCAAGTGGTAGGTAGCGCAACATAGCGATAGAGCAAACAACTAGCAAGCAAAGATAGAAGTGATTTCGAGGGTATGGTCATCTTGCCTGAAATTCCGCTAGGAAGAAGATCAAGTCCATGAAGAAGACAAACAGACGTAGTCGAACGAATCCTCACAACTCCGGAACGAAACCGAAGCTAACGAGAGAAGCAAACCGGAAAGAAACAAACAACATAGTAAACACACAATCATAAACATGGCATGATGCACAATCAAGTATGATGCATGTCCGGTTTAAAAAGGCATGGCATGGCAAAGTGCAACAAACAATACTACAAATTAAGTGGAGCTCAATATGCAACGAGTTGCATATTGACGAAACACCACATCAATTATTTAGTTCTCTCCCGTTTATGTACCCAATAATATTAACTGTGGTTAAGCATGGCAAGAGGTGAAGCATAATAAACTATCTATTTAGGCAAGTTTAAATGAAGCCGGAAATAACAAATAACAATTCCGGAAAATCCCCATATGTCATTTAGCAATTTAAAGCAAACAACAATTTTAAACATTTTAAATGTTATTATCATGATGCGGAGGACATATGCAAGTTTTAAGCAATTTTATGGAAATGCTGACATGAGCATGATACGGGGCATTTGTCGCCATGGCGGAAGGAAAAGGGTGCCACGACGGTGAAACGGAAATGGTGCCACGGCAACATCCCGGTTCCGGCAACTCGATTGAGATGTTGGTGCAAAGGAACAAGTGTGGGTGCGCGAAACGTGCAAGAGTGATGGGGAGTGATCCCGGATACCGGGTGTCCCACATGTCGGTGGCATGGCTTACGACGAACGTGCAAGGAACAATTCGGACACGGTCCAAACATAGGGTGCATCTCATACAACACATGCATTTGGTCCACGGACGTCGTCTCAGGGTTATACCTTCGAAGCGTGCCTTTTCGGGGCGGATCGGGTTCGACGGTAGTGGAAGTAGTCGTTCTTGCGATGGTAGTGGCAGTAGTGGTACACGATGACGGTAGTGGCACATCTTGTAGTGGAACTTGGGCGTAGTGGCACACGTTTTCGTAGAGGGACTTGATGAATCCGAGTAACTTGGGGTCGACGGTAGTCGTTCACGTTCATAGTCGCACAAGTTTCCGTAGATGTTCAGGGTCACGGCGAGGAACTCGGCGTTTCAGTGCGGTGTAGGGGTACATGTCGAAGGTCGTCGTGGTACTTGGTGTTTCGGTCAGTACTCGTCCGAGCATCCGTGTGGTCTTAGCCGGTGGTGTACTTGGCGAATCCAGATGTATTGGTAGTGGTACTTGGTGAATTCCACGCTCGGTGACTGTTGGACTTGGCGTCAACAACAACAGGGGCGCGATGCAGGAGGCTCGTTCCGAGCGGGACTTGCAGCGGCAGTGGCGGGAACTTGGCCCGGCGGTCTCACGAGGCATGGGGAGGCTTGAGGCAGCGGCATCGAGGAGGAAGACCGGCGACGCAGCTGCGGGCACCGAGAGGCGTGGCTCCGACGGGCAGGGTCGGAGACGAGGTGCAGAAGGGCGGCGAGGGACTCGGCGACGGGGACGGCCTGAAACTGCTGCTGGTGGCGCTCGTGGCCATGGGACACGGAAGCCGAGGTCGAAGGCCAGGCGTGGTGGGGGTCCGAGCACGGCGTCGGCGAGAGGGTGCTGGCGCGCGACGCATGGTGGTGGTGGTGGGGAGCTCCGGCAACAGCGAGCTGTAGGATGCCGGCCTTGGAGCGTCGGTGCTCGAGGCGAGGAGCAGGAGACGACGCAGACGAAGTCGTGGGGGCGCGGGGACCTGCTCCGTTGAGGCAGAAGGAGGCCGGGGCAGGAGCGGCGTGGGTTGGCGAGGTGGTAGCGGGGGCTCCAGATGGCGCGGAGGCGGAGAGGCGCGACGACGGCGGTTTCGGGCCGGATCGAGGAGGAGGGAGGCGAGGGGATCGGGCGCAGGGAGTCCCTGGCTCGATGCGTGCGTGTGTGTGGCGGCGGCAAGGGAACGAGAGGGAGAGAGTGGAGAGGACGAGAGATGGGATCGGTTGGGCTAGGGTTAGAGCTGGAGTGCGGATGGGCCTAGGGATGGGCCTTAGAGGCCGGCCCAGTAGAGAGGGAAGTGGCCAGAGGCCTGGCGGCTGGGCTCTCTCTTCTCTCTCTCTCTCTCTCTCTCTTATTTCTAAGAAACAGAAATAACAAACAAGAGAAGGAGAAGAAAGGAGGTGTTGGGGAAGAAGTTTGACACGCGGATAATCTTCCTGGATTCGCAAAAATGCGCTTGGTCTGAGAAAATAGAAGTTGGCACGAATGGAAGATTTAAATTCAAACACATTTGAATTTAATTCAAATGGTTTGAACTAGGACAAGGTTTAGGAGTGGCCAAAATGTTGAGATTTTTGGTGGAGCTCCGGAAAGTGAAGAAAGAATTTATGGGAAATGTTTGAGGTCAAGAATATTGAGATAGAAAAGGCATGGAATTAAATTGCACGTGTGTTATGGTGTACTCCAATTTAATGGAATATTTTAATATAGCTCCCTAATAATATTGGGAGGATATATGTTATAAAGAGAAATCACCATGTGCATCTCCCTCGATTTAAATGGATCGAAGATCCATGCAATTTACTTAGTTGAGTTTTTAATAATTAAATGACATGATGGCATGATGACATGATGCAATGCAAAATAAATAGAGCAAGCAAAAGGAAACACACGGTGACCACGAAATATGGAAGTCTTCTGAAGCGTCGGTCTTGGGGCGTTACATTCAACCTCCTCCACATTCACGTGGTTCACTTGTCCCCTATTGAAAGGGTTGGGCTTCTTCCCATAGCTTCCATTGCCATTTCCATTCTTCGCCTCAAGGCACTCAGTGGCGTAATGTCCAGTCTTCCCGCACTTGAAACAAGTAATGTGACTTAGGTCCTTCTTGGCGGGTGTGGCTGGATTTGAGCGGTTCTGATTGCTACTTGATCCATTCCAATTCCCATTCTTTGGGCCATTATGATTATGAGAACTTCCTCCATTGTGAGTGTGGCCTGCATGGTTATGGGTAAGTCCTCCCGTGTTCGGGGTAAAGAGAGGCTTCTGCTGAGCTCCTGAATTGTACTTCCCTTGTCCATACTTCCTCTTGTGGCTCTCTATCTGCTGCTGCTTCCCTTCAATCATAAGAGCCTTATCTACCAACTCCTGGTAGTTGTTAAAGGTTGCCACCATTAACTGCATACTCATCTCATCATTCAGCCCTTCCATAAACTTCTCCTGCTTCGCGGCATCTGTGGCCACATCATCAGGGGCGTAACGAGATAGCTTACTAAACTCATCTACGTACTGAGCCACAGTATGATTTCCCTGGCGCAAGTTGCAAAACTGACGCTTCTTCATGCTCATTGCTCTAGTTGAGACATGGGCTGTGCGGAATGCTTGCTGAAACTGATCGCACGTGTATTGGCTATAGGAAAAGTGGCTGTGTAATTCTCCCACCATGAGGCTGCTGGTCCATCCAATTGATGTGCGGCAAAACGCACCTTCTCAGCATCTGTGCAACCTGCGGTGGTCAACTCCCTCCAATCCTGCGCAACCAGTCATCAGCAACTATTGGCTCGGTGCTACTGGAAAACACCGGCGGCTGCAACCTCAGAAAACGGGCTAAGTTGTCAACGGGAGGTGGTGGCGGTGGGTTGTTGTTGTTGTTGTTGTTGCCTTGGTTCTGAACTAGCAATTGTATCAAGGCATTCTGCTGCTGGATCAACTGAGTGAGCTCCGGTGGGAAGACAAATCCGGTATCACGTCTCGGAGGCATCTGATGGGTTTAGAGGGAAGAGATTAGAATAGAATGAGGTCTAGTGAGAAAGCACTACCCATATGCACATGAGACAAACACAATCATACCATATCACTCAATCAATCAAGCAAGGGCATACAATCGATCTAACTATCGTTACATTGCTCAGACTATTCTATATACATGGGGGAATACTACTTGATCATATGGTGGTCATTCTAGAAATTTTGATCGGTGGAAGACTCCATGATATCTGCTCCAGCTTCATCTTCATAGTCATCGTCACTGCTATCAGGGTCGGAGTCGGTGTCGTCGATGATGATGTAGTCTTCAGAACGTATCTCCTTGGGTTCGTCGTCATCTCTTCCTGGTGCGGGGTCTCCCATGAACACTCCGATTTTCTTTATCAGGTCGTCATTCTTCTCCAATAGTATTGCGATTTCCTCCTCATATCCGTCGCACATAGACTTGACTTCTTCCTCTAGCTCCATGTTCCTGGTCATCGCCTTCTTCAAATCTATCATGCTTGCGCACATCTGGTTCTCCTGGCGTCGAATGTGCTGGTTTAACTCCTGGATGAAAGCTGCAATAGACCTGTCCTTCCGGGTGCTGATCATCTCCCATTGCTCGTCCCAGCACCCACATATCTGGTAGATAGTGTCCTTCAGCTCCTGTTTGTAGACTTCTCCAATACGTCCCATAGCAATGTGGGCTGCCATGCTCTTGCCTAGACTCCAGGTTGGTGCATCAAAGGAAAACTATATGGGCTCAGTGACTGGCGTGAATGTCCTTTTTGGAACTTGAACTCGAATCATCCAGCGCTCCTCTTCTGGTAAAGTGGCGGTGTAGGTCCCGGTGAAGCTTGGTATTCCAATGTTCTGGTACCTAGTGACTTCCTTCAAGTGTCGTCCAAAGGGTGTGTCTTCATCCGGTTGTGCAAACTTGTTCCTTGAGTCCGCCATCCTAAAGGGTAGAAAATGGAGAGGAGTCAGAAATGAGTAGAGAAGAGTGACCTATGGCTTTTATTAGTGGTCGTGTCCTACATTCAGCGTGTGCTCTGATACCATCTTGTAGCGACCCGACCTCAGACGGTCAAGTCTCTGTGCTTCAGTGTCATCCCTGGATCGGTAATGCTGACACACACAGTACTCGAAGGATTTATAACAGAGTAGCAATCACACACTTATTACATCAAATGTCTCAAAAGAGAACTTATTACAATAAATATGGCTTAAGGCCATCTAAAACGATAACAGCGAAAGTCTTGGAAGATAAAGTGAGTCCATCAACTCCAACGGCATAGCTGAGTGCACGACAACGACCTAGCAAACCTTACTCCTCGTCTGAAAAGTCTGCAACATGATACGTTGCAGCCCGAAAACGGGTCAGCACATGCAATATGCTGGCAATATAACATAGTAGAGCAATGAACAGATAAATGCTATCACTACATGCATATTTGGCTGGTGGAGGCTCTATGGTTATAATGTTTTGCGAAAAGCCAAATTTTCCCTACAACAAAGGATTATATTTTATTTAACTATCATGGTAGTTGAAACATCATTGAGAAGGTTCCTCCAACTCAATCCCAATTAAACAGTAGTTAACAACCCAACCAATTAATTTAGAGTGACGAGATCCATACGATAATCCAAGAACCAGATACTCAAGATGTCCATAACCGGGGACACGGCTAACCATGATTAGTTTATACACTCTGCAGAGGTTTGCGCACTTTTCCCCACAAGACTCGATCTCCTCCGTTGGATTTCTCACACTACATGGTGTTTGAGAAACGGATGACCGAGACACAGTCTTTCAGAAACATTAACTCTAACCCTGGGTAGACAGTACCAACCTACATCCCCTACATCTGCTAGCCTACCACTGGAAGAGGTCATGCGACATACTCAACTATGCTAGAGCCCATAATAGCTTGTGGCTGCACATGGAAGTTTCTAGCATGAATAATCTTATGATCCCTTAGAGCCTGGGTGGCGGACCGTAGGATGATCACACGGGTACTCCGGGATATCCTAGGACAACACTGGATTCTCTAGGTGCCCACACGCAATCCACCCAGGTGTGTATTAAAGTTTCCACCTTAAGTTAACCATTAATTAACAATCTCACATCTGTCATGGATTCACTCACCCAAACCACGTCTACGAGCATAGCATAGCAAATATAAGCATAACGTTGAAGTAACTCCCAAGGGTTTCATGATAAACAGGGCAATAGGTTGTACCTCATCATCACTTCCCAAAACCCACAAGTTAATCAAATCCTAACCATGCAATGTTTGAGGGTTGGTACTAATGCATAAAAACTGGGTATGAAAGAGTATGATCAATGTGTTACCTGCCTTGCCGACGACCTAGCGACTCGTAGTAGCACGCTTCGCACTTCGGGAATTCTATCGCAAACAAACAATAACATACATAATAAATCAATTAAAGATGCACGGGTAAAACTCAAATAAGAAGATCTAACCAGAAAGTTCAACTGAAGAACTCCGGTTTGCAAAAAGAATCAAATCAAACAGAGCAACGAAACTCAAACTACGAAAGAAACAAGATACGATTACTAATCTGGACTAAAGTCAAATTTTACAGTACCAAAATCTTGTTCAAGTTGGTTAAACAGAAAGAGGGATTCAAGACGAAGATCTAGGCGCTTGAATCGCTTGATTCCGATAAACGAGCGAAAAGATAAACCAAAACGAAAATCGGGTCAGAAATCGCGACCGAAAATAATCGCGAAAAACCCTGGAAAAAGAAAAAACTGACGAACAGGCTAACGAAGGAACGTTCGCTGTGTGCGGCTACGGGTGAACAGTGTTCGTTAAAACGAACGTACGGACAAATGTCCGCTAAATAAATAAACCGACGGGAAAACCGATCTAATAGAGAAAATAACGAGATCTAGGGTTTCAAAAGAAAACCGAATGGTTTTCTCACGAAAACCGGCTGCGGCGGCGGCTACCTCCGGTGATGGACGGCGGGGTCGGCGGCGGCTCCGGTGGGTCGGCGGCAGGGCGGCGCGGCGGCGAGCTAGGCGGCGGCGGCGAGAGGCGAGCGGCTGCGCGCGGCGCTGGCGGCGAGCGGGGTCGGCGGCGGCAGGGTGACTTGGGCCTCGGGCCTCGGGGCGCGGCTTATAAGAGGCCGGCCGGTCGGTGTCCCAGGCGGACACGGCCCGGTAGGTCGGTTTCCTTTTTTTTTAATATTCCGACGCGTAGAAAGATGAAGAAAAGAAATACAAAAAGGACTCCAAAAATCCTGAAATAAATTTTCCCCGTCCTCTAAAAATATAGCGGACAAGGTGAACATTTCTTTAGGACTCTAATGCAATTTCGAAAAACATGTATTTTTTCTTAATTCAAATAAAATAGCAATAAAATCCAAATAAAAATGTTTATTTGTTTTTAATATTTTTCCTCCCATATTTCATTTATTTTGGAGAAGTCATATTATCTCCTCTCTTATATTTTAATATGAAATATTTTCGGAGAGAAAATTAATTAAAACAAATGATCCTCGTTTTGATATTTGATAAAATTCAAATATGAAAATGGTGAAATCCCCAACTCTCTCCGTGGGTCCTTGAGTTGCGTAGAATTTGGGGGATCGCAAAGCAAATATGCAATGAAAATATGATATGCATGAATGATCTATGTATAACATTCAAAATTGAAAATTTGGGATGTTACACTAACGTGACGAAGCTGGTCGGCTGGTGACGCCGAAGTCACTGGATTATGTTGATGAAGAAATAGCAAAGTCCTTGGTCTAGCCGAGATGACGGAGCAGGTCGGTAAGGAGACGTTGCAGCTGCCATGTCAGCCGAGGTGTTGAAGCAGTTAGGCGTGATGGACATCGGCTTGAAGAAGCAATAGTGCGGCCATGCCGACGCTGGTCATAACTTGTGACGCGCTCAATGCCGGATTGATGAAGTGACCGAGCAGTTATGTCGGCGCGCCTGACCCGTGCAATCCGTGGGGCGATGGTATGGGTGATGATTTATCCTTCGCGATGCCAAACTCTTGTTCGGCTTGCCGAGCTGATGATCCGATAAGGTTAGGCTCGGCTCGATGAAGCGACGATCTGTCTAGCGCAGTTCGGCAGACGTGGAGCGATGTTACCGGACTGGTTTGACACCAGCGCGATGGTGAAGAGTGCCTCAAAGAAGGCCTAAAATTTTATGGGCACGTGTTAAGAACAATGCACAATACCCTAGAAGAAAATTCCTTTAAGAAGGTCGTCCAATATCACGTTCATAAAGAAACATGAATTCTGGTCGGGTCCGTATTCGCGCAGAAAACAGATTCGAAAAGTGATGCACTAATCAGAAGGTTCCCGGAGTTTGGACGGTCGGATTGAGCTGAAATTGTGAGGGGTGGCAGATATAGGGATTCCGCAGCCGATCAACGGTTGGATATTCCAAAGGACGTCCGAGCTAGGTGCTGAAGACCACGCCCTAAACTCGTCCAGATTCCCGTCCAGATTTGATAGGGCTCCGGTATATCATAGATTGCCGGAGATTCCTCCATCGGAACTTTACAAAATTTTGCATGGTTGTTGTAGACTTAATTCCACACAATTCCACCAAAGGAATCGTCAAAACGATGCTCGAGGAGGTGGTCGCAGCGGATACAAGTTCGTTGTTCGGAAAAACAGCGCGGTCGCCTGAGGGCAATGTTGACGTTGAGCCCCCGAGCTCCAAGGATGATTTCTCCATGATCATGATAGGGATCGGAGTTGATGTTGATGGAGGCCCGCGTCCGAATACGATGATCGGAGGCAGGGCACAGCCCTCGGTCAAGCCAAGGTGACTAGTCGAGCCGACGATGAAGATGCCGACGTCGCAGTCGATCTGCAGACGAGCCATCGACCCTTTGCCGATCACATAGTGGAACTCTCAATGAAAGCACCATTGTCGGTGTCAAAACTGGCAGATCTCAGGTAGGGGGTCCCAAGCTATGTGTCATGGATCGATGGGTAATAGGAGATAGGGGACACGATGTTTACCCAGGTTCGGGCCCTCTATATCGAGGTAATACCCTACTTCCTGCTTGATTGATCTTGATGAATATAGGGTTACAAGAGTTGATCTACCTCGAGATCATATGTTGTGGTCTAAACCCTAGAGGTATGATGACTAATGTCATAATCTATCGACTAGCCTGGCCCCGGCTTATATAATGTACCAGAGGCCGAGGATAACAAGAGTCCTAGCCGAATACGTTGGTGGAGAGGAGTCCTTGTCTTGATCACCAAGTCTTGTGGAATCTTCCTCATGCATGTCATCGGCTGTCCGAACTGGACCATGAGTATACGGCCATGGGGGTCCTCGGCCCAATCTAACTGATCGGGAGAATACGTGGTGAGTACTCCCTAGTCCAGGACACCGTCAATGGCGAACACGGATGGCGAGATGCTTGCCAAGTATGGTGCGATGGATGCCATGGAGCCCCTTCCCCAGGAGATCGTCGGGCGCGAGCTGGACATGGAGGAGGCAGCGGAGATCGACGAGCACCAGCCGTAGTAGTACTCTTTGTTTTGTTTAATTAAGAATGCCGGTCTTTAATTTGTTAGAGTAATGTTTAGGTCAGCTAGCTCTGTTTAATTGCTGAACTTGCTCGATTAAGAAGTGTGGGTGTGCTATAGTCTCCTTTGTGTACCCAAATTATGCAATGACGTGGATCACCACCGTAACCAGGGAATTTCGAACCAAATTTTTTGACGTTCAAGCTCATCACAGACGGGTTAAGCTATCTGAATCGTTAATGATGTTTACATATCGTAGAAAGTTCCGAATAAGGGACCGTGTCTGATGACACTTTGTGCGCCAGTTTTTTCGCTGCACCGATCCAAAATTTTTGGCTTCCGTGGAAATATCTACCTCCCCCCTTACCAAAAGCCACATTTCCCCTGTTTCCGCCTTCCTTTCCAAGTTGAAACCTTCACTCCTTGCTTGCAGCACCGCCTCCTCGCCAGCGACCCTCCTTCACGCTGCTCGGCCTCGTCGATCCAGGTAGGCAATCGATACCCGGCCCCCATGCTCCTCCTTCCACATCCCACATGCCCCGACCGCTGGCGCGACACCTTCCACCCGAATCATCGACCCCTCCCCCAAATAAGCGCCGCCCTAAGCCACGGTGCACGTAGTATAGCCAGGAGCTCAGGGAGCATTTGGCAGCAGAGAAGGAAATCGTGGCCGCACGCGCGAATGAGGTCACGATGGCTGCCATTCGTGCCGAGCCCCAGATAATGGAGGATCACCTCGCCGTCGAGGCCACCCTTGACGCCTCGCGTGCCCACGCCGCGATGCGGTTGGCTACTTTAAATGACAGTTCATGGCGTTTCCTCAAGGCAACCGTCAGTGCCTTCGACGAATACTACGAGGTGTTTTCTCAGCGTGCCCGTGCTTACCTCAACTCAAGAGGTAGCATGTTAGTGCCCGGAGTGGCTCAGGCAACTCACCACTACGACGAGGGGACCCACGATGTGGAGGCCTCGCCCTCTTCCATGTCCAAGGAGCCAATCATCATCGATGTCTCCGACGATGAGGAGTAGCTTGTCTTATTAGCTCACTATAAGGACCTATGTTTAGTTTGTTAGCTACGCCAGTTAAGCATGCTCGGTTTACCCGTTGCATGTGCTGCTCCTGCATTTCCTTAACAAATTCTAGTGAATTGTGCTATCTACTTTTACCATGCAATCTGTTGCTCTAGTCTATATGTTCTATATGTCGTGCAATGTGGTCCTCACTTATTAACTGTTTACTTCAATTTTGCAAATGTGATGTTCAATTCTTCAGGGTGCAATTTTGTATTGTCTTCCATGTGAGAAATAAACTGAATTTATCTTTACAAAATACATGAGAAACGAATACAATTGCTATATTTCCAAGTTGTCAAGCATGCTTGGTTTGGTTAACTCTCTGATCTTCTAGTATGTTATACATTCTGCAATGCGGTGCTCAGTTAAAGTTTGGTTCATTTGTTGTGGTGTTTAGTTAACTGTTTGGTTCAATTCTGCAATGCAATGTTCAATTGTTGTGGGTGCATTCTTTTATTGTATACCATGTGAGAAATAAATCGAATTTGGATGTACTAAATACATGAGAAACAAATACAATTGCTATATTTCCAACTTGTTAAGCATGCTTGGTTTGGTTAACTTTCTGATCTTGTATTAGGAGTATGTTATATTGTGCACTGTGGTGATCAGTGAATGTTTGGTTCATTTGTTGTGGTGTTTAGTTAACTGCTTGGTTCAATTCTGCAATGCGATGTCCAATTGCCGTGGGTAGAATTTTGTATTGTTGTGCATGTGAGGAATAAATTAAATTTCGCTGCACTTAATACATGAGAAACATATACAATTGCTATATTTTCTAGTTCTTAATCTTGCTTGGTTTGAATAAATGTGTTTTCCATGTGGCTCGAATTAATCTGATGAATCTGCAATGTTCTTAACTTTCATCAACATATTTTACTGATAGCATGTGAACCCTCACTTAACCTGATCACTAACTACCTTATATGTGTTGCAGGGAAACAATGGGAAGCACTGATGTTTACAATCGAGGTTTGCACATGCATGGTCCTTTGTCTAATAGCACATTATTGTGCAATTGCAGGAACCATTCTAATATTTAGGTTTTTAACAATTTGGTCTTCCACATGTAGGTCCTGCTGTGAGAAGTTTTGACCCACTGTTCGACCCTTTTTGCTTATGGGGAAATGAGTTGTCCATGAATATCAGTCAAGTCAAGAAACTGAGAAAGATTGTTAGGATAAACAAATTAGCGACAAAAAACAACAAGACCTCTGTCTGCACAATGAAGAAGACATCAGTTCATTACAGGATGATACTAACTATTATAACTTGCCTTTTTTTATTCCTTTGCCCCATTTCCAATATAGAGAAGATATTTATGCACATCCTTGTTTTTAGGCCTTTACAAAGCAGTCCACTTATGATAACCTCTCAAACCACCTGTATGGTCAGGAGGCCTGGAAGGTATTCATACAACACCCACGGTTCAATATTAAAATGTTTCTGGAGAGGACGAAGGATGGACGGTCAATCATCCACAGGCACATGCCTAAAGTTGCAAAGACCTTCAACATCAATGAAGGCTCAATATTCGCCTTCCACTTCCGCAGTTTTCCAGATGAGATTCATCTGTCTATGTACCATCTATGATGCTAATTTCGAAAGGTTATAGATGTTGCATGTGAAATGTGGTGCTGGTGCAGTTGTGTAATGGGGCAGGTGAGAGCTGAAGCTATATGATGTTGTATTCTGATGTATTTCAATTATGAAATCCTGCTTCCTTAATATGGAAATGAAATATATTGTGTGCTTAATATGAAATGTCAATTAGATTAATAAATGGATATTAATAATAGGACAATTAGCCTGCTAATTGGGTTTTTCTATTGCAAACGGTTGTTGAGAAAACACCATGGGCGATGAGCTCAAGCAATGCACACAGTTTCTCGGAATAAATAGTGTTGGCTCAACGAATAATCACACACGACATCCTCTTGAAAACTATTTGCGTTAGGCCACCTTGCGCAAACATTTCCCACATAAAAAGTGTGTGTGATGGACAACCTTTGCCACATAGTTTCTTCTACGCACCGTGTGTGATGCATTCAATAATGCAAACAATAAAATTGTTAATATCATGTGCAATGGCAACGCTATCACAAACTATTTAATGGGGAAATTGTGTGTGATGTACCTACAAACGGAAATGTTTTTCTTGGAGTGACTGCGTGGGATGTATATACGAACGGAAACGTACTTCTTAGATTAACTGTGTGGGATGTACATACTAGTGGAAATGTATTCCTTGGATTGACTGTGTCGAATGTACATACGGACGGAAATGTTTAGCCGGGACTGACTGTGTGGTATGTACTTATGACCAGAAACGATTTGGCCTGTATAATTGTATTTTTAGCACAAATGTACGTATAATCATATTTGAGCGCTCGCCCATCGCACACGACCTCATTTTGCCGAGCTTGTGTGCTAGGAGGGCCTATCCCCGACGGTTTCTGGGTCATGTTGGAAGGACCCCCTTATCGCAGGCACTCACTTGGCGACGGTTCGAGACGCCATCGCGGAAAGGGGTTAAAAACCGTTCGTATAGCACCTCTTTGTACCAGTGTTAGGTCCCATGCAAGAAATGGGCATAAATGTCAAACACCTTTGCCACCGTCGCTCAACCGCTAACATTGAGATACATGGTTTTAAAATTCTAGTAAATCGAAATCTCGTTTGAAATTCATGAAACTTGACATGATATCGTGGAACAACATCAACATGCCGTGCTAAAAATATTATCCCATTTGGGGCAGGTTAGGGTATAAGCTTCTCACAAACCAGAGCTTCTCATAACAAGCCTCATGGTTACGTTAGGGAACATTTCACCTTTCCGGACGAAATGATCTCCATTGCCTCTTCTTGATTTCAATTTTTTTCTACTGTCAACATAAAACAACAGGAGTGTTGTGTCAAATTTTGGAGTTTTCCGGGGTTCGTTTGGACATTATTATACATTAACTAAGTTTTCTATGCATTTATGTGCATAATTCAAATTTGAACTACAGGCACATGCTCCAGTGCATATAAATTGGTTGAAAAATCAAATATGTGTCCTTAGTTGCATGCTTAGATCCCATGCAAGAAATGGGAATGAATGTCAAAGACCTTGCCACCGTCGCTCGGCCGCAAACATTGAGATAGATGGTTTTTAAATTCTAGTAAATCCAAAACTCGCCTTGAATTCATGAAACTTGGCATGCTATCATGGAGCGGCATCAACATGCCATGGTAAATTTTTTGCCCATTTGGGGCTTGTTTGGGTATAAGCTTCTCACAAACTAGAGCTTCTCACAACAAGCCTGGTGGTTTCGGTAGGGAACGTGCCACCTTTGCGGACGAAACGATATCCATTGCCTCTTCTTACTTTCAAATTTTTACTAGTGTCAACATAGAACAACAGGAGTGTTGTTTTAAATTTTGGAATTTTTCAGGGTTTGTTTGGACATTTTTATACATTAACTGGGTTTTCTAGGCATTTTATGTGCATAATTCAAATTTGAACTACATGCACATGCTCCAGTGCATATAGATTGGTTGAAAAATCAAATATGTGTCCTTGGGTGCATGCTTAGGTCCCATGCAAGAAATGGGAATGAATGTCAAGCACCTTGCCACCGTCGCTCGGCTGCAAATGTTGAGATACTTTGTTTTTAAATTCTAGTAAATCCAAAACTCGTCTGAAATTCATTAAACTTGGCATGCTATCATGGAGCGGCATCAACATGATGTGGTAAATTTTTTGTCCCATTTGGGGCAGGTTTGGGTATAAGCTTCTCGCAAACCAGAGCTTCTCACAAGAAGCCTGATGGTTTTGGTAGGGAACGTGCCACCTTTGGGGATGAAACGATATCCGTTGCCTCTTCTTGCTTTCAAATTTTTTCTAGTGTCAACATAGAACAACAGGAGTGTTGTGTCAATTTTTGGGATTTTTCGAGGTTCGCTACGATACTTTTATAGATTAACTGGGTTTTCTAGGCATTTTATGTGCATAATTCAAATTTGAACTACATGCATGCTCGAGTGCAGAAAAATGGGTTGAAAAATCAAATGTGTGTCCTTGGGTGCATGCTTAGGTCCCATGAAAGAAATGGGAATGAATTTAAAACACCAGGGCACCGTTGATTGCCGGAAAAACGTTGAGATGCTTTGTTTTTAAATTCTAGTAAATCCAAAACTCATATGAAATTCATGAAACTAGGCATGCTATCATGGAATGGCACCCAAGATGTTGTGGTATTTTTCGTGTCCATTTTGAGAGAAGGAGCACTCGAATAACAGCCAACAAAGGCATTTTGCAACAAATAGCTGCCACTTTATCATCTCAAACATTTTGTATAATTTAAATCGTGTGCATTCTGTTAACCATTCACGTGACGCCACGCCTCACTCTTTCAATGGCTAGGAGGTGCCGTGCGGACAGGTGCTTGACTGAACGGGAGGCGTGCGAGCTGTACTCCAATGCGCAGGCTCACCAAGAAGCGTGCGAGCTATACGCCGCGCAGGCTCACTGGGAAGCGAGCCCTTTGACTTCCATGGTCGCCCACTGTCGGATTACGGGTTCCGACAAAACCCTTGAGGTTCGAACTCTGGGGTGCGCACGAAGATCTCTCTCCCCCTGGCTCACGCTCTCACCGCGATCTCAAAGCTCAGCTCGCCGAACCCAAAGAACAAGGGACACAAGAGTTTATACTAGTTCGGGCCACCGATGTGTTGTAATACCCCATTCCAGTGTGGTGTGGTGGTTTGCCTTGTAGGCTGAGGATGAACAAGTACAGGCGAAGAACAGCCTCTTGAGGAGAGGTGTTCTTGAGCTCGGTGCGCTTGTGTGGTTGAGGATGATCTGAATGATCCGTCCCCTTGCTAAGGTGGTGGCTAGTCCTATTTATAGAGGCCCGGGTCCTCTCCCCAAATGTTAGGCGGGAAGGGATCCCACAACGGCCAATTTGAAGGGGGACAGCTGGTACAAGCTATCCTGACAAAAGGTGGTCTTCGTCTGCCAAAGGCTCTGGTAGTGACGCCGTCGTTGGCTTCGTGATGACCTCCATCCTGCCGTCCCGCCGGTCCTGGTCTTGTTTCACCGATATGGAAACCTTTGCCTGATGCCTCGGGACTCCTCACTTGCGCCTGCTCCTTTAGCACCAAAGAGGAAACCAATACTCTACGCCCACTGGCACCCGCCTGGTGCCCGCCCGGCCTTGGTCGTCATGGCTCATGTCACGAGAACCTCACGAGGTGCCCCTCGCCATGATCTCTCCGTTCCTCGCGAGCCAACCTGGTGAGGCCGCCCGTGAGGAGGTCTTGTGTCGTCCGCCTCGCGAGGCTTGGCCCCTCGTGAGGGTCTTGAGTGTTTGCTGGTGAAGATGGTTCGTACAGAGCCGCAAGTGGAGCCACGCCGTGGGCCGCAGGCAGGCAAGTCTAGGGACCCCCGTTCCCAAGACGCCCACAGTAGCCCCCGGGCCCAAGGTGCGCTTGGACTTGGCTTCGCGACAAAGCCAAGGGGCAAGTGCGAAGCGCCGCGGGCCCCAACCGCCTGCGGCCTTGATTGACACATGGCGACTGATGGGACGTGGGCGTCTCTGCTTTACCACGCGGCCTCGGCAACTACCCGACTTGATGAGTCCCTGGTGCATGGAGAAAAAACCATCATTACATGTGATCATGGGGGTCGCCGGTTGGCCTTCTCCTGCTATAAATTGGGAGGGGGTGGAACCCCCGTTTCCCATCTCTTCCAGTTCCGCTTGCTTCTTTTTTCTTGCTTCGTTGCTAGCAGCGTCACCCATGGCACCGATGAATAGGTTCTCGGCCGCAGAGAAAGGGAAGGCCCGCCAGGAGGGCCCCGACTCGCCACCGCCTAAGAGGGGACGCGGTCATCCACGCAAGCACGTCGCGTCCCCCGCCATGGCCCCTCGCAGCCGCGGCGGCGCCTCTTCGCGCGGCGGGAGCCGCCCAGGTCGCGGTAGCCCCGTCGATGAAGGGAGGTGCGCCATGGTCGCACGGCCTCCCCGTTCGCACTTCCACTCAGCGGAGGTGCAGCCGGAGTTCGTCGTGTGGTTGGAGAATCCGGCCAGCACCTAGTTTCAGCTCCCACGCTCCTTCACTGGCGAACTGCCGGCCACGGGTACAGGCGGACTCTGGCTGCATGCGGATGGTTGCTGCAGCAAGGCTTCGTGGGTTGTGGTGGAGGTCATCATCGCGTGCAACGTCGCCCTGGCCCGCGGTTGGCACACGTTCGCCCGCGCACGCGGTCTGGATAGGCGGAGCACGCTCCACTTCAAGTATGACGGCGACGCGACCCTCTACGTGAGGGTATTCGGGGAAGATGGTCGCTGCGTCAGATGCTGCCCTGAGGACAACGACGGAGGCGAGGTGCTCGGCCTTGGCGACGACCGTGACGAGGGGGAAGATGAACTCGCCCTCGGTGCCGGCCGCGGTTCGTCCAGCTACAGCAGCTCCTCCTCCAGCGACAGCTCCAGCAGCAGCGGCTACGATTAGCTGCCACACCGTCGTGCCCGCTTCGAGGGCGGTGGCGGGTCGTCCCATCGCTGCACCCCAGTGAAGCGCGAGGAGGGGTCTGGCTGAGTCTAGGGGGCGCCGAGGGCCTATCCTCGCGAGCCGCTGCGGGTGCGCGCGCCGCTTTTGTCTTGTTCTTTCCTTTCTTCCTGCATTTCCAAAAAGAAACAAGTATGGGGCCCTGTAAGGGCGTGTAACGAACCATGATTTCTGAGTCGCTATGTTATGTTTATTGTTCCTATGTCGTGTTGTGGCATTCGTGCTTCATGTAGGTGCAGGGGGATAACTTAGCTTGGCGTGCCCGGGGTAGTTTCACGTCTTGTGGTGCGGCTTCCGGGACCTACTGACACCTCCTAGCCGCTGGCTCAGGAGCTGTTAACCTCGGGAGTCGTCGTAAGGCTGCAAAATTTGTTAGGTCATCCGTTGGGTGCTTATCTTTCTTTGTGCGAGGCCTGAGCCATGCCCGTGGGGCACGAACTTAGGAGGGAGCGCCAAGCACGAGCTCGATCGAGGGCGCCTTGCGAAGATTAGGAGAGCCGGAACTCTCGAGCGACATAGCTTCGGCGAGGTGTGTTTGCGGTTGGGCTAGCCCAGTGCGCGCACACACCTGCCGAGCCCCCACGCGAGGCGCGCGAGGGAGAGCGTCGGGCAACTGCCGCCCTCCCAGGCGTAAAACAAGGAACAAGCAAAAAGGCAGCAAAAGGAAAGGAAAACCCAGCTGAGCAATCGACAAAGAACACCAGAACTCCAAATTCCATAAAAGGGGCAAAACAACTACAGAAAGCAAATGAACAGCCGTGTTGGACACCTAGTCTAGTCTTCTCACCAGCGCGGAGCTAAGTACTGCCACTAGGGCGTGGGAGGGGGCCCCCGAGGCCCGAGGGCAGCACTCCTGAGACTCCGGGGCATGTTCAACCCCACTCATTATTACGTGAGAGTGTCACGAGTGGAGACCTTCACAGGCACTGGGCCTTGCTTCACATGCGTTGGGCCTTGCTTCATGGGTAGAACTTCCAGAGGTGCTAGATGTTCCAGGCGTTTTGCATGGGGACCCCGTCCTGCGTCTCCAGGCGCACGGCACCAGGCCTGGAGACGTGGGCAACCCTAAACGGGCCCTCCCACATGGGCGAGAGCTTATGCAGCCCTTCCCTGGAGAGCACCCGCCTTAGGACGAGGTCGCCCACCTCGAGTGTCCTGGAGCGGACGCTGCGACAGTGATACCGTCGCAGCGCCTGCTGGTATCTTGCTGCTCGGAGCGTGGCTTCACGGCGGCGTTCCTCCCCCAGCACAAGGTCCATCCCCCGCATGGCGTCCTGCTGCGTCTCATCAAACGCCAGGACCCGCGTGGAGCGATGCTTGACCTCATGAGGGAGAACTGCTTCTGCTCCATAGACAAGGAAGAACGGGGTCTCGCCTGTTGGCTTGGTGGCGGTGGTGCGGATGGACCACAACACAGACTGGAGCTCGTTGTGCTAGCCCCTGCCGCATGCCTCGAGCTTCTTCTTGAAGGTCCTGGTCTTGAGGCCTCTCATGACTTCCGCGTTGGCGCGTTCGGCTTGGCCATTGCTCTTGGGGTGTGCCACCGAAGTGTAGCAGATCTACGTTCCAAGGTTAGCACAATATTTCTTGAAGAGGTTGCTAGTGAACTGCGAGCCATTATCGGTGATGATGCGGTTGGGGACCCCAAACCGGCTCACGAGACCCTTGATGAACTTGACTGCAGATCCGGCCGGGATGGTGCGGACGGCTTCCACCTCCGCCCATTTGGTGAACTTGTCGATGGCGACGTAGAGGTAGCGGTAGCCCCCAGGTGCTTGAGGGAACGGGCCTAGGATATCCAGCCCCCAGATCACGAATGGCCACGAGAGCGGGATGGTTTGGAGGCCCTGAGCTGGCTGATGGATCTGCTTGGCGTGGAATTGGCAGGCCTCACAGGACCTCACCAGCTCGTCGCGTCATTGAGTGCCGTGGGCCAGTAGAACCCGCTGCGGAACGCCTTACCGACCAGGGTGCGCGACGACGAGTGATGCCCGCAGTCCCGGTGTGTATGCCAGCTAGCAGCTCGCTCCCTTGCTTCCTGGAGATGCACCACAAAGAAACATCATTTGGTCGTTTCCTGTAAAGCTCACCGTCCAGAATACAATATGCCGTAGCTTGTCGGGCTACACGCTCTACGTCCTCTTCTTTCTCCGGCAAAACTCCTTGCACCAGGTATGCCTTGAACTCCTCGGTCCAGCACCCCTCTTGAGGCTCGAGCGCCAGGAGCAGGCGCGCTCCCGAGGTTGGGCCGCAGGCAGGGGCTCCCGAAGTCGGTGGCTGGGGGAGTTCCTCCCGAGGCGGCACCGGCCCCGAAGGCGGAGGTTCTGCCGAAGGCTTGAAGAGCTGTTCCTCGAAGATGCCAGGCTCTTGGGGCTGGCGCTTGGATGCCCTTTGGCCGATGTCGTCGTCCTCCTTGTTGGTGCCATGGGGCACGTGCTGCAGCTCCAAGCCCAGGAACTGCTTTTCCATTTTGCGTACCTCCACGAGGTATGCCTCCATGTGCTCGTCCCTCGGCTCATATACCTTGTTGGAGAAGTTGACGAGGAGCTGCGAGTCGCCCCTGATAGTGAGGCGTTTCACACCGAGGGCCACCACAGCCTTAAGGCCGGTGATGAGGCTTTCGTATTCCGCGATGTTGTTGGAGACCTTCTCGCCCTGCTGGAAGCAGAGCTGCACGACATAGTAGAGCTTGTCCTGAGTGGGCGAGATGAGCACTGCTCCAGCCGCTGCGCCCTGGCGTGCGAACGCACCGTCAAAATACATGACCCAACCATCTGGCGCTTCACCTCCTGGCGAGAGGGATCGGTCCTCGGCTGCTTCAAGCTCCGGGGTGTCGGTCCATTCCGCCATGAAGTCGGTGAGCGCAGCTCCCTTGATGACCCTGGTTGTGCTGAACTCCAACTGGAATGCTTGCAGCTCGATGTTCCATTCAGCGACTCTTCCCACAGTGTTGGGGCTCCGGAGTACCCTCTCCAATGGGTAGGCCGAGATGACCTTGATTCGGTGACCTTGGAAGTAGTGGCGTAGTTTACATGAGGCCACCAGGAGCGCGAGCAAGAGCTTCTGAGGCATGGGGTATTGTGCTCTCGCCTCCCTTAGCACTGTGCTGATGAAGTACACTGGGTGCTCGACAAGCGCGGGAGCGTCGACGGGGTCCGAGGCCTCCAGAGGTTGGGACACCTCCTGAGGCGAGGGGTCCTCAGGAGCCTGGTCACCTATCAGGGCCTCCACAGGCCCTGCAGCGCCGTCTGGCAGGGCTTGGTCATCTGCTGATGTTGTCGTGGCTTCGGTGGGGCTATCTTGGCACTATGCTGTCTTGTCTGTAAGTGCGGCGTTACGCCGCGTGCCCTTGACCTGGCGCTCTTCCCGGACAGCTACCAATGCTGCACTTGCCGAGTAGGGCGTGGCGGCCAGGTAGAGTACCAGGGGCTCGAGGGGGCGAGGTGCTACCATCACCGACGGGCTGGTCAAGTATCTTTTGAGGTCTTGGAATGCCTGGTCGGCCTCTGGGGTCCACTCAAACGGGCCCTTCTTGTTCATCAGCTTGAAGAACGGCAAGGCGCGCTCCCCCAGCTTGGAGATGAAGCGTCCCAACAAGGTCACGCAGCCCGTGAGCTTCTGCATTTCCTTCAGGGTCTGCGGTGGGATCATGTCTTCTATTGCCTTGACCTTCTCCGGGTTGGCCTTGATCCCTCGGTGTGACACAAGCAAACCCAGCAGCTCGCCGGAAGGGACACCGAACACGCACTTCTCCGGGTTGAGCCACAGGTCCACCTGGCGCAAGCTAGTGACAGTATCCTCCAGGTCCTGAATAAGAGTTCTCGCCTCCCGAGATTTTACCACGATGTCGTCGTCGTAGGCTTCTGCGTTCCTCCCCAGCTGCTGACCCAGTGCGATGTGCAGCAACCGCTGGAAGGTCGCCCCTGCGTTGCGCAATCCGAACGGCATGCATGTGTAGCAGTACACTCCGCATGGGGTTAAGAAGGCCGTCTTCTCCACATCTTCTATTGTCATCTTGATTTGATGGTAGCCCGAGAACGCGTCTAGGAAACAAAGTAGGTCACACTTGGCGGTGGAATTGACGATCTAGTCGATGCGCGGGAGCGAAAATGGGTCTTGGGGGCAAGCTTTGTTGAGGTTGGTGAAGTCGATGCACATGCGCCCCTTCCCGCCATTCTTGGGCACAACGACGGGCTATGGAGATGCCCATCAATTGATGTCAATGCGAGGAGTAGGGAATTCCATACAATGGATGCACTAAGAGCTATAAGTGTATGAAAGCTCAAACTGAAAACTAAGTCGGTGTGCATCCAACTTGCTTGCTCATGAAGACCTCCGGCATTTGAGGAAGCCCATCATCGAAATATACAAGCCAAGTTCTATCATGAAAATTCCAACTAGTATATGAAAGTGATAACTCAAGAGACTCTCTATATGAAGAACATGGTGCTACTCTGAAGCACAAGTGTGGTAAAAGGATAGTAGCATTGCCCCTTCTCTCTTTTTCTCTCATTTCTTTTTAGGGCTCTTTTGTTTGCCTTTTTCCGTTCGGAGTCTCATCCCGACTTGTGGCGGAATTATAGTATCCATCATCCTTTCCTCACCAGGACAATGCTCTAATATTGATGACCACCACACTTTTATTTACTTACAACTCAATATTACAACTCGATATCTAGAACAAAGTATGACTCTATATAAACGCCTCTGGCAGTGTAGTAGGATGTGCAATAATCTAGCATAGCAAAGATATCAAAAAAAAGGACAAGCCATGAAAATATCATGCTAGCTATCTTACGATCATGCAAAGCAATATGACAATGAATGGTCAAGTCATGTATATGATGATGATGGAAGTTGCATGCCAATATATCTGAGAATGGCTATGGAAATGGCATGATAGGTAGGTATGGTGGCTGTTTTGAGGAAGATATAAGGAGGCTTTTGTGTGACAGAGCGTATCATATCACGGGGTTTGGATGCACCGGCGAAGTTTGTACTGACTCTCGAGGAGAGAAAGGGCAATGCACGGTACCGAAGAGACTAGAAATGATGGAAGGGTGAGAGTGCGTATAATCCATGGACTCAACATTAGTCATAAAGAACTCCCATACTTATCCCAAACGTTTATTAGCCATCGAAACAAAGTACTAATATGCATGCTCCTAGGGGGATAGATTGTTAGGAAAATACCATCGCTCGTCCCCGATCGCCACTCGTAAGGAAGACAATAAAAATAAATCATGCTCCGACTTCATTAGATAATGGTTCACCATATGTGCATGCTTCGGGAATCACAAACCTTAACACAAGTATGTCTACCAATCCACAATTACTCACTAGCATGACTCTAATATCACCATCTTTATATCATAAAACTATTGCATGGAATCAAGCATATCATATTTAGTGATCTACAAGTTTTATGTAGGATTTTATGACTAACCATGTGAATGATCAATTCCTGTCAACTCTCTAAATAGATATAAGTGAAGCATGAGAGTTTATTTCTTTCTACAAAAGATATGCCCACGCTCTAACAAATATAAGTGAAGCAAAAGAGCATTCTACAAGTGGCGGTTTTTGATGTGTAGAGAAACAGGCAATCCAAACTTCAAATGATATAAGTGAAGCACACGAAGCATTCTATAAAGCCATACTCAAAAGATATAAGTGAAGTACACAGAGCATTCTATAAATCAACCAAGGACTATCTCATACCAGCATGGTGCATAAAAGAAAAAGGAAAAATAAACACAAAAGACGCTCCAAGAATTTACGCATATCATGTGACGAATAGAAATATAGCTCCATGTAAAATTACCGATGGTTGTTAGAAGAAAGAGGGGATGCCTTCCGGGGCATCCCCAAGTTTAGTTGCTTGGGAGTCCTTGAATATTACCTTGGGGTGCCTCAGGCATCCCCCAGCTTAGGCTCTTGACACTCCTCCATCATGATCTCACCCAAAACTTGAAAACTTCAATCACACAAAACTTAACAAAACCCTCGTAAGATCCGTTAGTATAATAAAACAAATCACCACTTTAAGTACTGTTGCAAACACATTCATATTTTGTTTTTGCATTGTAGCTACTGTATTATAACTTCTCTATGGCTTATACCACCGATAAAATTGATAGTTTCATCAAAACTAGCAAAACAATGCATCAAAAATAGAATATGTCTTAAACAGGACTCTCTGTAGTAATCTGAACATTAACCATACTTCTGTAACTCCAAAATTCTGAAAAATTAGAAGAAAATAAAACATTTTCATAGCAGTACTGTGAATTTTTTTCAAGAATTTATCACGTTCCAGCAGCTCAGATCAATTCTCTTACTAGGTGCAAAAGTTTTTGTGTTTGCACCGCACATACCAAACAAGCAATCTAATCATCCTAAAGGCAAATTTTCGCACATTATTTTTATAATACAATGGATTTGTACAACGGGGATAATTATTTTTGTTGAAAAGTTTCTATAGTTCAAGATTTGCAAAGTTTCCATGGGCATGAACAAAGTTCAAGGAGCTCCCCCACTTCAACGGTGCTCATCCGTCTTACTTTCACTTTCCTTTTCGAAAAGTTTCAGGTTCCCCACTTTATTTTTTGTTTTAAATTTTTTTAAAAGCACTCAACAGAAATAAATGACTCTCTAAAACTTCTGGGTTGTCTCCCCGGCAGCGCTTTCTTTAAAGCCATTAAGCTAGGCATATAGTGCTCAAGTAATGGATCCACCCGGATCCCAAGGTATATCAAAGCCAATTTTAATTAACAATGATTTGTAATTTAGTAGTGAGCACAAAGCAACATATATCATGCAATGACGAAGTCTAACTCTCTTCCTATACATCGGCATGTCATAAAACAACAATTCATGCACATCAAGTAAAGGCCAATACATAGCATAAACCGTTTCTTGCAATTTTATCATATTGGAAACATAGAGAGGCGGAGATGTAGTTCCTCTCTCATAATAATTGCAAGTAGGAGCAGCAAGCACATGCATATTATATCTACCAAAATCGTCATGTGTAACGGTAAAACGCAACCCATCAATACAATCCTTAATAAGCGCAAACTTCTCCGGTATAGTGTAGTTGGGGGAATTCGAAAAGATAACATGACTATCATGTGTGGGTGCAATAGCAACAATTTAATTCCTAACATAAGGAACTATAGCAAGTTCATCTCCAGAAGCATCATACATATTGGCATCATGGCCACAAGCATAGCAAGCATCAATTTTGTCAAAAATGGATATTTCAAACGAATCCAAGGGATCGTAGCAATTATCATAGCATTCATCCTTAGGTAAGCATGAAGGGAAATTAAATAATGTATGGGATAAAGAATTACTCTCATTAGAAGGTGTGAACGGGTGATCAATCCGCTCTTCCTCCTTTTGTTCTTCGTTCTCCTCCTCATCTTTTTCATCCAATGAGCTCACAGTGTCATCAATTTCTTATTCCATAGATTCCTGCAAAATATTAGTCTCTTCTTGGACAATGGAGACTTTCTCAATAAACTCATCAATATCGGCATTGTATTCATAATTCTCATAGAAATATTTTAGTATAGCAAAAAATTTAGGTCTGTAAACAACATCATCATAATTCTCACACTTTTCAAACAAAGATTCAATTTCATAAGCACCCTTAAAAGCAACGAATTCTCCTATTCATTCCACATCATAGTAATCATATATACCATTAGCATAGGAAGCCAAGGTTTCATTATGATTAAATTTACATGAAAAGGGAAGGTGTAGAGCCTTCATCCTAGAGCAACAAGTATAATCGTATCTCCCGCATAAATTCCAAGCATACAAATGCAACATATGAATTTGACCCCATAATAGTTTCCCTGTTAGTGTCAAGCGATAATCCCTAAAGTAGTCATGTTGATCCAACGTGTCTACCATTATCAAGTTGAATGGGGTTTTCTCAGGATTATCAAGGTAGTGTTTAATATTTTCCACATAATGAGCATAGGAAGTTCCCAATCTCCATGAGTAGCAACTACACCTAATTTTTTTGTATTTCATGTTCCATATCCATAACTAAAGATAAATAACAACTTAGAACAACAAATAAGACCTATTTAGTGATAAAGCTAACAAGCACACACGAGAATATTCACCCCACGCTATCGCTCCCCAGCAACTGCGCCTGAAAAAGGTCTTGATAACCCACAAGTATATGGGATCAGTTGTAGCCTGTTTTGATAAGTAAGAGTGTCCAACCCAATGATGAGCGAAAGGTAGAACAAACATTCCCTCAAGTTCTATCGACCACCGATACAACTCTATGCACGCTTAACGTATGCTTCACCTAGAACAAGTATGAGACTAGAAGTACTTCGTAGGTATTGTAGGATAGGTTTGCAAGATAATAAAGAGCACATAAATAAAAACTAGGGGCTGTTTGGATAAATAAGTAGTTAAGTTAGTATAGCGAGTGTGGAAAAGTGGTGGTAGGAGTTGCGGAATTGCCCCTAAGCAATTGACTACGTTACTAGACCGATAGCAAGTTTTATGTGGGAGAGGCCACTGCTAGCATGCCATCCCTTACTTGGAATTATATGCACTTATGATTGGAACTATTAGCAAGCATCCGCAACTACTAACGTTCATTAAGGCAAAACCCAACCATAGCATTAAGACATATTGGTCCCTCTTCAATCACGTATGCATCAATTTCTATGCTAGGTTGAAGCTGCTATCAGCCTTGCCCTCCAATACATGGTCCTATCAACATACAACTAACCCTATGGTGTGATCCACACACGCGCTCATATGATGGCCACCAAAGGACAGCAACATAACCACATGCAAATTAAACCAATCATAGCAATTGACCAATCACCGTTAGGACAACAAAAATCTACTCAGACATCATAGGGTGGCAACACATCATTGGATAATAATATGAAGCATAAAGCACCATGCTCAAGTAGAGGGTACAACGGGTTGCGGGAGAGTGGATCGTTGTAGATAGATGGGGGCAGGTGATGGAGGTGTTGGTGAAGATGACAGAGTTGTTGGAGTAGATCACCGTCACACGATAATTGCACCGGCGGTGTTCGCGCGCCACCGAGAGAGAGGGGGAGGGAGCCCCCTCCTTCTTATTCTTCCTTGACCCCCCCCCCCTAGATGGGAGGAGGGTTTCTCCTCTGGTCCATGGCCTCCATGGCGGCGGAGAGGCGGGAGCCCCTCCGAGATTGGATCACTCTCTCTGTTTCCTTCTGTTTCTGCATTCCCAGATTCTGGCCTTTCACGGTTTCTTAAATTCCCGGAGATCCGTAACTCCGATTGGACTAAAATTTTAACATGATTTTTATCCAGATATTAGCTTTCTTGCGGCTGAATAAGGGCACCAACCGCCTTAAGGGGTGGCCACAAGCCCCCCAGGCGCGCCCAGTGTAGGGGGCGCCCCTAGGGCTTATGGGCCCCTCGGGCATCGTCTCGCATTGATTCTTTTTCCCAAAAATCACATATATTCCAAAAAATCTCTGTAAGTTTTTACCGAGTTTGGACTTCATTTGGTGTGGATGTTCTGTGAAACCAAAAACATGCAACAAATAGGAACTGGCACTGGGCACTGGATCAATATGTTAGTCCCAAAAATTGTATAAAAAGTTGCCCAAAAGTGTATGAAAGTTGTAGAATATTGCCATGAAACAATCAAAAATTATAGATATGATGGAGATGTATCACTCCACCAAGTCGTTGATGAACTCCTTCTGCTTATTGAGCTGACCGGGCATGTCGTCGAGGGATAATGAATCCAGCACCGCCAGCTCGGCATGTTCGCCTCCGCGGCTAGTGCGCTCCTGGGAGCCCTCGCCTGCCCGTGAGAGATCTTTCAAGGTCTCTGCGAGGCAGCGAGACCTCTTTTTTTTGCGGCCTTGGTTGCCGCTCCCTTTTTACAAGTAGTTCTCGACCTAGAGCTCTCCACAACGGCATGGCAAGGACAGACGAATAAGAAAGACTTATTAGGAGGAAGGTAGAGTAATTTTCGGCTAGGTAGTTCCCCTTTTTATAACCTATTACTAGCACTAGTACTAAAACCTGCATAGTGGGAACATGTTCAGGTTTGATACGTACTAGGTGTGAGTAGGTTTGCACTTAATTATAGCATGGTAGTACTACTTTGGAATGTGATGGGAACAAGCTAAAGATTAATTGATGGTTTTGGTTTCGAGGCCTGAAACGGCTCCCGATGAGTTTCCTAGAACACAAATTTCAGGTACTACTCCTCAGATGCGATCGCAGAAGTCAGTGATGTAACTGGTCGTACACGTCAGAACAAGCCGATGTGTGTCCCTTCGGTGCGACGCGGGTGCGACCGACCGTCTGTTGGTGCGACCGACCGTAAGTATTACGCGATGCAGACTTGTGGTTATGGCTTCAGGTGATTGTCACGACCATGCATTCAAAAACTAGTGATAAATCAATTACCATGTTTTTCCAAACGACCAAGTATTTTCATAGGAATACAATACATATAGATGGAGTGATTGTCACAGTTAAAAACCGCCATGGCGCCGCAAGTTCACTGCAGCAACAACCAGGTAGGTCACTACATTCCTAGCGGGGAAGGAGGACAGCACACCTCGCCTACGATGCATGCCCAGCGGTGCCGCCGCAGCTGATCCCGCGATTTGGCTTCTCCTACCGCCCATTTGAATAGTTGCACCGGCTGCTCATGTCATTCCACAGGCATGCGTGTTCTTTCCTCCGCAGTCGACTCTGTGAATATGATCTTTGCCATTAGCCCCAACTCGAAATCAATGCGACGCTGCCAGATGCTGACATCCTTCAGCATCTCTCCCCTGAGATCGACTTGCTCCTCCGCCTTGTGCTTTGCCAAGCGCAACTCCTTCGAACTTGTCTCCAATCGATGCGACGCTTCCTCGATCCGATTAGCCCTTGCTGCCCACCACCTGAAATGCAGCCCTGGCATGTCCTCCGGTGCCACCGATATGTGATTCCAGAGCAATGGATCCCCTCTGAAACACATGTGGGTTTCTCTCAAAGGCGGCAGTGCTGCAGGCTGCAGCGAGAGGGCAGCCCGCGGGATCCTGGGATATAAGCAATTATCCACGGCGGAATCTGGTGGGCGAGGCGGGGAGGCGAGCGTAGGCGCTGGGAGAGCCCTACGAGGCTAAGATAAAGATAGTACTACTCCACTCCGTCCATATTTAAATACAAAGGCCACCAACAGTAACCCAGGCAAAAATTGATCATGCTGCCTGCGTCCTGGTTTATCGCCCCCTTCTTATTTTGTGCCAATTTTTTACCAAAAATTTAACTAAGAAAATGTTAATGCATGTGACCAAAAATTATATCACTGGAATCTACATTTGAACATAGTTTTCGATGACATTGCTTTTTATGACATGCATAAATATTTTGTTACTTAAAAATTATGGTCAAAATTTGGCACAAAATACGAAGGAGACCAATGGAAGTAGCAACCCATGATTTAACTACTCGCATGCACGGAGTGTAGTATTAATGTCATTCTCAACTACTTCCTCCCTCACGTCCACTCAACTTGCATGCGCTGTATTGATTGACCATCAATTAATTGAACGACTTTACACGCGTCAAATTATCACATGGTGTGGATCTTCATACAAAAATATGTCCTACCGTGTACCCACGTGTGCGTGTGAGGGAATGAGTGCATGCGTGCACATCTTTGCTTCGTGCACGTACTGCCAGTGTGCGTGAGAGAGGACGAGTACATTTGTCTGGAACCAGCAGCACGTCACTATGATCAATCCACACAAGGAGGCCACAACAACGCTTCCACATGTTTTGCACATCATTTTAATCATAATATATTAACTGAAAAAGGGAGAGACACTGTGTAGTGTGCCATTGGAATTCTAATTTACGTGTTTTGCACATACTGGAAGTACTAGTAAGGTACACGTGCATTACACGCATGAGATTTGGCAACCAAATTACGAATAAATACCACCCTATAGCATATGAGCTTTGAGTCATATATGCATGATGCAGACGTTTGTTTAATTCTTATAGTTCATCTCATTCAAAATCAATTGGTTTTTATAAAAAAAAATCAATCCATTTTATGATTCATGGAATTGTGCGTTGTAAAGCATAAAGTAAAAACAAATAATGACAATTCAACTAAAAAAAGTTTGGGCAATTATGATATCCAATGGCCAGTAGTGCTCGGATTTGCCATCTCTGCACCGTCGGATTGGCTTCATCCAACGACCATCTTTCAAAGTTATTTGCACACTATATAGGGGCACTGGTGCGCGTCGGTCCTAAACAAATGGTTTTTAACCCCTTTCCGCGACGACATTTGGAACCGTCGCCAAGTGAGTATGGGCGATAGGGGGGTCCTTCCCGCACGACCCAGAAACCATCGGGGATATGCCCTCCTGGCACACACGCTCGGCAAAATGAGTTCGTATGCGACTGGCGAGCGCTCAAATACGGAAATACGTACAGTAGAGTTAAAAATACAGTTATACGGTGAAATTGTTTCCGGTCGCAAGTACATCCCACACAGTCAATCCCCGCTAAACGTTTCCGTTCGTATGTACATCCCACGTTTCCGTTTACAGGTACATCACACACAATTTCTCCCGTTAAATCGTTTGCGTTATTGAATGTATCACACATGGTTCATAGAAGAAACTGTGTGGCAAAGGCTGTCCATCACACTGCAGGATGCTGCTAACGCGACACTACGATCAGAGACCCTTCGAGAAACTATGTGCGATGCAATAATCGTAAACGGTGCTGTATGAAAACCGTCAGAAATGATGTAAAACGTTTGTCATGGAGGATGCATCAAACACAGTTCAGATTTTAGTTGCGTGTGCGATGCAGGGCATATGGTTCAGCTCAATTAACCGTTTGCGATGATGAGGAACAAAACAAACGGGCAGCCAGATGAAGGTGTGTGCGATGTACAGCATACTGTTCACTCGGATGAACTGTTGGTGATTAGGCAACACAAAAGAAATGGTCAGCAAGATTCAAGGTGTGTGCGATATACGGCATGCGGTTCACTCAGATGAACTGTTTGTGTTGAGACATGAGAATAGAAACGGTTCAAATGAACAAGATGTGTGCGATACGAGGCAAACAGGTCTGTAATCAGAAACGTGTGCGAAGACCGATAAGAACACAGACGATTACTGCTAACAAGCCGTGTGTGTTGTGAGCAAACAATTGCTGGTATACAATTGTGAGTGATTGATGAAAACATCACCGACTGGTTCCATTGTTTGGTCCGTGTTCAATGTAATTTTCTTTGTCCGCGCACCATCTACGCCTTGTCTAGAGAGCATCAACATATATACTTAAGAAGACAGCATTGCATAACCAAATTAAGCATATAATTACACAAGTGACTACACACATAACATTTGCACACACCAAAGTAAGCAATTACATGCATACTAAAGTAGGAGAAACAAGGATCTAATCATCTACTTATTGTTGCGACGACGCTTGCCATTGCTCTGCTTCCGGCTGGATCCCTGGCCGTTTTGGGGAAGGAGGGACTTCCTCATGTCAACAATCCGCCGTACACGTCGTAGCTCGTGTACGCCTCCTTAGCCGCGTACACGACGTGAGCTTTCTCGAGTTTCTCCATCCAGGCCGAGTCCCAGGCACGCTTGTCCTTGTTGCACGAATCCTTCATGTCTCTGTAGTAGGGGTCGATGATGGCGTCGGCGAGGTGAACCAGTGAGTCCTTCTCATGCTCCTTGCTGCCCCAGATCTTGTATTGGCCCTGGATGTCGACAAGATTCTGGCAGGCGATGCCCGAACTCTCGAGCGCCTTTACATCGTTGGTGATGTCCACCGTAGCGAACATGTAGTGGGGGCTGTTGAAAAACCTGGCGAAACGCTCGCAAGGCCTTGTGGCCAAGCAGTAGTGGTAGACGAGGACGTGGTGGCGCACGCACATCTGGGCAACGACGACCTTGGGATGAGACCCGGCACGAGCGCGGGTGTACTCGAGGTCGAACCCGACCACCTTGTACTTCTCCTCGGCAAGCAACAGCTCCATGATGTGGATGGAGTGCTCTGCCCAGACCGGGTCATTGGTGTACACCACCGAGAGGTCCATGAACCTTCTGTGGGTGTCCACCACGGCACGCATGGTGAACTGCTGCTCGTCGTCGGCAGCCGCTTGGAGCGCCATTGGAGCCGTGCAGGATACCCTCTAAGAATTTCTCGTGGTGGGTGTGCTTCTTGCAATGGTGGGGCGCGATCGAAAGGTTCAAGAGACACAAGGGTAGGTTAAATGGCCGCTGTAATAAATGGGGGCCGGCCGGCTTGTAATCGTCACGTCTTGTCACGGTGTTCATAGCGGAGGATTCCAGAATCCAGTGCACGCTTGACAACTCCGCACCCCAGGCGTGGACACTCGAGTGTGACATTTAATTCTGCGCTCTACAGTGCACACGGTGGAAGAAACCAACTGTGTGCAATAATGTCGAAGATCGCAGTCGAGTTAAGTATACAGATCGTGTGCTATGAGATCGACAAGGTAAACTGATTCGAGAATGGTTAATAAAATCTAAGACCATTGCATATTAAGGTCAAAATAGTGCTAGCAATATACGAGTCTCATAAGATTCCATTTCAACGATTGTACCACAAATGCTCGAAATGTTACAAGGTTCAAATTCCAGAGTTATATGGCTCAAATTTGAAGGTTACAAGGTTCAAACTGATATTAGAAATGAAATACACTTCATCAGCTGCAAACGCTCACGCTGATGCGCTGAACATGGATATCAGAGAGGTTCAAACTAATATCACCGCTTCTAAGTCTGGTTTCGAAACCTCAAAATTTTTGCAAAGGGGTCGGCCACTAAGTAGTCATGTATGGGGTTGACCCGATGACTTCCGATTACTCTGTCATCTGGAGTTCCAAAATGAAATTCAACATTTTTGGAGCCTACTCCATTCTGCCGCAGACGCCTGTGCTGATCAATAAACCATTCATTTTGCGAAATAAATGTAGGGCAAACATCATTTCCTTCAGCACCCTTGCTCTGAGAACAAAGAACCTGGCGAATATAATCTCCGGTAAGGTCCCTCGGTAGGAGTTCAAAGTAATTTCTGAGAGATGCAGATCTAGGCATTCAACGTGATTGTTATATTGTATCACATTATCCACCACAGGGCCTAATCTTATCTGCAAAAGAAGAAAACTGTCAGGGGAAATCGACACCTATGGAATCACTGGGATTCCTTCTACGGTTGGCGGGCACGAGGTTGTGCAAAGAGCGGGTCTGACAGGAAGCACACGGATCGTTTACCCAGGTTCGGGCCTCGGAGATGCGTAATACCCTAGTCCTGCTTTGGTGGATGTATTTGAGTGTTCTTGTGTTCTTGAGCTAGCTACGGGGTGTAACTTGCCCAAAAGATCCGAATCCTTCTCCTGGTCGCCTCGGGCCCCCTTTTATAGGCAAAAGGGGTTGCCACAGTGGCACACAGGAGGTGGATAGGTCTACAGTCGATAAACCTATCCTCCGGGTCCGTCGGACAAACGCATTTAATGCGCTGCCGACGTGCCCCCTTGCTTTATCGGGGACGGCAAGGAAGCACGTCCCAGCTGTCGCCGCCTCGCCCGGTTCCGACGCGCGTCCGAGCTGACAAGGCGTTGCTGCGCCATGTTGGTTGGCTGCTGGGCTGGCGCAGTGGTGGAGCCTTCCCGAAGGGTCGCATGCCACCACACAGGTGCTTGCTAAGTCGGTGTAGAGGCCGCCCGTCGCCATGCAAGTGCCTGCCCAGCTAGTTGAGCTAACAGCTGCTTGGGGACGGTGGTGGAGTCTTGGCAGGCGCGGGCCTGGCTATGGCCCCGCTGATGCCCTCGGCAAGGGTCTTGCCGGGGGCCCGGCAAGGGTCTTGTCATGGTGTTGCAGTCGTCCCCGGCAAGGTCGGCTTGTGGATTTCCTCGGCTAGGATCCCACCGAGGGTCATCGTCTTTTGGTCTTTATCTGATCTCGTGTGTTTATGATCTTGACGAAGATCTGCATGCCACCATAGAGGCGCCTCCCGAGCCTTGGTTCTGATGTGGATAGTTGGTGGTGTTGGAACCCGTGGGCTCAAGGGTGGCTCGCTCTGCTGGCGTTGGGCAAGTTGCCCTGGCAAGGGCTTGCCAGGGGGAGTCCACCTCGCCTCTCTGCTCTTTAGTGCTTCTGGTCTTGGCGTCGCCTTGTTCGTCTTGTGCTTCGGTTTCCCTCCGGCTTCCCTCCTCTGCCTAGTTAAGTGTGGCCGCGGGCGCGGCTCTAACTGCCCGTGCACAATTAAAGGGGTGAAAAGGAGAGCCCCTACTTTTGCACACCGACTGGAGCCCCCGGGCCTGGGCCACACATAAGCGCGACGCGTTGTTGGGCTAGGCCCAGAACGGTGCACGAGCAGGCGGGGCGGATTTTACCGCAGTAAGTTTTCGTCCGCCGCGCTTCCCCATGACCTGCGTTGAACGCGCGACGTGGAGCGTCGTGCGTGACGTGGGGGTCATCCGTGGGGTGGTTCCCGCACGCATGCGTCACATCATGGTAAGAAGGCGGCTTGCGCCTTCCCAAAAAAAAGAGGGAGGCGCATAGGCGCGGCTCATTTACTAGGGCGGACTCGTGTCGTGGCCTTCGAGGCGTCCGTGCGCCAGACGAGGGCCGCGGCAGCGAGGAAAGTGGTGAAAGCCGCGGTGGCGAAGAAGAAGGCAACTGCCTCTGCTTCGTCCAAGCATCCACGGACCCCATCTGCTTCCCCTCCTCCCGCAGATGACGACGCGGAGGTTGTCTTTGATTTGGGTCCCTCAGCCCAAGGAGGAAGAGGAAGGCGGCAGAAGAGGAGGTGGAGGACGAGTAAGTATCTTGTCCCTTTCGGTCATCTCCGTCCCCTCAGACCGTGCCACTTATCTTGATTTGCTTTCATCTTTGCAGGGATGCGGAGACACTGGCCCAGAGGGTGAAGAGGGCTAGGGCTTCGGCGAGCGGCCAGCCCCCGGCCGGCGCTTCCGGTACACCGCTGGTGGTGTTGAGCAGCCCGGACAGTAGCCCCCGGCACAGCCCACAGCGTAAGTTCATCACTCACCCCTCGTCAACATGTCTAGGGGCACGATCTCTTGGCACTGACCTTGCCATGGTTGTAGGAGGAGGACGGCAGCAGGAGGAGCCGCCGAGGGCTACCCCCAACACGCCGCCCCCATCTACCACGCCGCCCCGAGGGGCGTCCCCGGCAAGGGAGCCACTCACCGAGCCCATGCACACGGAGGAGGAGGAGGCGAACTCGGGCGCTGGTGGCTTCGCCTCGGCGCCAAATGTTGGCGGGGAGGGGACCTCTGCTTCCTAGCCCGGCACGGGTAAGTCACTCGCCTTCTATCCCTGTTCCTTTTCTCTTCTTTCTGAATCTTGGTCTTGGCTTTGCCTCATCCCCTTCTCGGTATCCAGATCCTCCCTCGGCGGATCCGGAGGATATAGACACCGTCATCGAGGATGTCACCAAGGATGCTGCGGCGGAGGCTGAGAAGGTCGCCATCGAGGAGGCTGCTAAGGATGCTGCTGAGGACGCCGCCAAGGGGCCTGCCGGGGAGCCCGGCAAGGCTGCTGCCGAGGAGGCCGGCAAGGGGCCTGTTGAGGAGGCCGGCAAGGCCGCTGCCGAGGAGGAGGTGGTTGACGACCAACCTTCCTCCTCCGCTACCTCTGGCCCAGGCAGGTACCTGAGCGTGAGCAACGACCTGTTCGTCCACCTCCCAGGGGCGGCGAGCACCGGGCGCCCGTCGAAGGGGAGGTGTTCGATGATGAAGTGCTCACCGCCGCCAGGCTTGAGGTTGTTGACGAGCCGAGCGCCGGTGGCGGCGGTTCCCAAGAAGAGTGGCTCCTTCAGGCCATGGGTGCCAACTTCCAGAAGCTCCGAGCGCTTCACCGCGCTCGCCTGGACAAGGCCAAGTCCAGGATGGCAGTGGTGGACAAGGCGGAGGCGGACCTCGAGGGGCATGTTGCCGAGGTGCAGGCTTGGTTCCGCCAGGCCCACAAGGACCTGAAGGCCGCCCAAGATGCGCTGGCTGAGCGCGACCTGGCGCTTGTCATGAAGCAGGCCGACATCGAGAAGGCCCAGGAACTGGCGAAGCAGGAGGCCGCTCAGGCCGAGGCCGCTCGGCACCAGCAGCAGGCTGTGCTAAACTCCCAGGAGGAGGACCTTGCCGCACGCGAGGAGAGGCTCGCCGCAACACTCTGTGGCAAGGACGCGGAGGTGGAAAAACTGGTCTTGCAACGGACCCAGGAGCTGGAGTAGAGGCACAAGGAGGCACTCAATGCCCAGGCTCTGGTTCACGCCGGCAAGGTGAAGGAGCTGGAGGTGGAGCGGGACGAGCTGAAGGACCAGGTCCTGAAGCTGTCCAAGGAGAAGGACACGCTCAACGGTGCCCTGGTGGAGGCATAGGGCACAATCCTTGGCAAGGCTGAGCAGCTCTCCAAGGCCAACAACTCCATCAAAGACCTGAAGCGGAAGCTGGAGGGTCTTGAGGAGACGCTCTCGGAGGCCAAGGCCCGGGAGGAGACCCTGGCCAAGGATCTGGAGGCCGAGAAGCGGTGGTGGAAGGACGAAGCCGCCAACCACAGAGATTTTGTGGAGGGCGAGAACCGCTGGATCGGCTGCCTGGAAGATGTCGCCGGCAGGATCACCACGCAGCTGGCCACCATGGGGGATGCCAAATGTATAGTACACCCCGGAGCGCAACGCGAGCCGCAACGCCAAGCTGACCCTGTTCTTCGAGGGTGTTCTTGGGGCCCTGGAGCAGTTCCGCTCCACCAGGGCGACTTTCCTGGCTAATGAGGCCCAAAGGCTTTGCCGGGGCGCCATGACCAAGGTTCTCACCAAGGTGGCGTACTAGAACCCCTCCCTCGACTTCGACGCCGCGTTGGAGAGCTTGCCGGAAGATGTGGACCTCGCGCCGCTCAAGGAGCGTATCGAGCCCGTCATCAGCCACATCGATGGAGTCTAGAGGGTAGAGGGCCAGCGCCGGGACTGGGCGCCCCGTTTCTTTTCGTTGCTGCAGGTTCACAACCAAGACAATTTTTATCTTTAGTTAGAACTTCGGCAACAAGTGATGTAATATAACTCTGCAGTGCTTTTCATATTATGCATGTTACTTTCCTGTTCAATCCCCCTTTGTATGTTCACCCTATGTTAATCGGGTAGGCTTGCCGGCGCGTAACCCAGGCCATGGCGCCTTGAGGATGGATCCCCAATAGCCTGCCGGGTATGCTTGTTGCCAGGCGAATCACCTTACCGCCCTCAACGCGGCCGCTCGATCTGTCGAGCTTGACTCGAGTCAGGATCGAGAGCGTTGCAAATTGCAGAAGGCTACCCTGCCGCTCTCGACGCGGCCGCTTGAGCTGTTGAGCGGACTCGAAACAGGGCAAGGGTGTTGCAAATAGCAGAAGGGCCCCTTTGCGTGCAGGTTTTCCATACATAGGGCAGGACCTTCGAGGACAATAACCATATATATAAGAAGAAATTGTCTAAACTTTCGCACGACTTAGCTTTTGTGTCGCTGCACGGGCGTCCACCGCATTTGCAGATGGTGCCATCAAGCTTGGTCGTCTTCTTCCTTGGAACAACAGCCACGATGAAGGCGTCGCTTCGATTAGACCAGATTTCCACCACTGCGCGCCCCCTACCGGGCGCGCCAAAGATGTCGGCGCAAATCGACACCTATGGAATCATTGGGATTCCTTCTAAGGTTGGCGGGCGCGAGGCTGTGCAAAGAGCGGGTCTGACATGAAGCGCACGGATGGTTTACCCATGTTCGGGCCGCGGAGATGCGTAATACCCTAGTCCTGCTTTGGTGGATGTATTTGAGTGTTAATGTGTTCTTCAGCTAGCTACGGGGTGTAACTTGCCCAAAAGATCTGAATCCTTCTCCTGGTCGCCTCGGGCCTCCTTTTATATGCAAAAGGGGTTGCCACAGTGGCACACAGGAGGTGGAAAGGTCTACAGTCGATAAGCCTATCCTGTAGGACCGTCAAACAAACACATTTAATTCGCTGCCGACGTGCCCCCCTTGCTTTATCGGGGACGGCAAGGAAGCACGTCCCAGCTGTCGCCGCCTTGCCCAGTTCCGACGCCTGTCCGAGCTGACGAGGCGTTGCTGCACCACGTTGGCTAGCTGCTGGGCTGGCGCGGTGGTGGAACCTTCCTGAAGGGTCGCATGCCACCACGCAGGTGCTTGCTGAGTCGGTGTAGAGGCCGCCCGTCACCACGTAGGTGCCTGCCCAGCTGGTTGAGCTAACAGCTGCTTGGGGACGGCGGTGGAGTCTTGGCAGGCGCGGGCCTGGCTGTGGCCCCGCTGATGCCCTCGGCAAGGGTCTTGCCGGGGGCCCGGCAAGGGTATTGTCGTGGTGTTGCAGTCGTCCCCGGGAAGGACCTTGCCGCGGGTCTTGTGGATTTCCTCGGCTAGGATCCCGCCGAGGGTCGTCGTCTTCTGGTCTTTATCTGATCTCGTGTGTTTACGATCTTGACGAACATCTGCATGCCACCACAGAGGCACCTCCCGAACCTTGGTTCTGATGTGGATAGTTGGTGGTGTTGGAACCCGTGGGCTCAAAGGTGGCTCGCTCTGCTGGCGTTGGGCAAGTTGCCCCGGCAAGGCTCTTGCCGGGGCCGCGGAGGCCGCCCCGGCAAGGGTCTTGCCGGGGGGAGTCCACCTCGCCTCTCTGCTCTTTAGTGCTTCTGGTCTTGGCGTCGCCTTGTTCGTCTTGTGCTTCGGTTTCCCTCCGGCTTCCCTCCTATGCCTAGTTAAGTTTGGCCGCGGGCGCGGCTCTGATTGCCCGTGCACAAGTAAAGGGGTCAAAAGGAGAGCCCCTACTTTTTTACACCGACAAAAACGTGTTAGTGCCTACATGCAGTTTTGAACATTACTACAGGACTAGCTATTTGGATTGCAGGATTTGTAAAATGCACTAACATGCCATCTTCGATCTGACATGATTAACATGGGCATTTGATTACATTCTAGAAAAATGTGGCCTTCTTCACAAGAGGTTGGAGTGGATGAAAAGTTCCTTCAGAAAACTAGTACAGATGAATCCAAAGGAGAAATGCTTATTGATTGTAACCATATGTACTGAAATCCTCCAAAAGAACCTTCAGAAATCATAGTACATTGTCATTGTAAACTTGGAAAAAGGTGCCACAAATTGAACTCCCTTATGATTAACATTTAACAGGAAAGGAACATCACCTCGATATATAGCTTCTCCAGGCACGGAAAGCATCTCAGGAAACTAACAACTTGCTCCAGGTCGGGCCCGATAGATTCTAGTGCCAAGACCTTCACTGTGCGCAGTTTGGGGGTCAAGCTTGTCAGAATCATTTTCTGAATGACAGACGAACAAACATCTTCAAAATTAGAAATAATGTTAATTTGTAGACGGAGAGGTAGAAGGCGGCTATTGTACCTGAACGGGTGTGGATCCGATAACAAGTTCAGAGTATTTGTCAGACGAGTAGCACACCACTATCAATTTCGGCGCAGAAATGACATTGATTCTTGTTGGACCTTCTAGATCAACTACAAGTAATCTCTCAAGTGCAGGTGTGTCCTGGATGACCATACCGTGGTCCACCTTTTGTGATGTCTTCCTGCCGCACCAGCAACACACATAAATAGTCCGGAGAGTCATGGAGGTGACGTGGAAGGTACTCAACCCATTGATCGCCTGAAGACGAAGGTACTCGAGTGTAGTACAGCCACGGAGCAGGCGCTCCATGTCACCCTTTGAGAGGCAGACGGCGACGAGCTTGAGGTGCTTCAGTCATGGTAGAATAAGAGCAGGTGCATCATTAAGGGGCGGGAAATGGCAGTTCCTGAACTTGGCGACGCGCAGCATGGGCGCGAGGCGGAGTGCGGACGTTGGCAGCGACCTCATATGCCCATCATCAAAAGTGAGCTCCTCGAGCTTATCTAGGGCGAGGGATCGGTACCAGTCGTCAAGCTTGGCTCAGTCCTTGCCGTTGGAACAGAACTTGCCCATTCTAAGGCCTTGGGTTGGGCCAAGGTGACTGCCGAGGATCTTGGAGAACGCATCCAAGCTTTTGCGATAGCCATGGCAGAGCTCGTGGGTGTCGATGAGGTCGAGAGGGCTGGAGTTCCATAGGGGGCGCCACCGCCGGGAAAAGAGGGTTGTCCGCGCCCCATATTTGATTGGGAGGAGGCAGATGATGACTCTCAACATATCATCGGGGAGGCAGCTGATTATTTCTAGGCCTGCTGGAGTCGCTTGCGGTTCTAGCTCGCCCCGCCTCTTCTTGTTGGCAGCCCCGTTCTCCACCTCTGGAGTCTCCTTGTCAGTGGCGCTTTCTGATAGAAATGGGAGTACAGGGAATATTTAGTTAAAACAGGGCAATAGAAAAGTGTATTGGTAACTAGAAGTTATTAGGTAGGAATATAGTAAAATAAGGGAATAACAATTGGTTGCTTAAATACTACACAATTCATTTGACATTGCTGGGTAAGTCAACATATGTAGATAGTTGAAAAGAAAACTTACTTCGAACAAATTTTGGACGGATGATTTTGTCGGGGAAGTTAGCATATATCTCATGACTAGGCCATTCTATGTGCAGTGCAATTTTAGTGCCAGCTTTTAGTACATAAAACTTTGCAATTTCATTCCAAAAGCCAGTGCCAAAATAGGAGTCACCACGTTCATGAAGTCTTATAGTAGCAACGATTGTAAATCCATGGTTTGTGCGCAGTATTACATTCGTGGAGCCTTGATGTATGTAAAGGGAAAATTTGTGCACTACATAATCTGTTGCATAGCGAGGGATGTCCTGCAGAAAATGGTAGGGTTGTTAAAGAAAATATGGTAACATGCAAATATGGGCCCAAATTGAAAGAACTGCACATCAGTTGAAATCGAAGGACAAAAGTCTATAATTAAACAGATAGGGTAAACATGATGTCATGGAAATATGGGAGTAATCGAAAGAACAATACATCACTAGTTTGTCTAATATAGAAAGAAGAAGGGAAAAATCCCCTTTTGACGTATATGGTGCATGTGGCACCTTTTATCCAAATGTAGCAATACTTAGAACATGTTCAAGAAAGTAGGCCATGCCAACCGATTTAGGGTGAGTGAACATACCGCGCGCGTCCTCAAGTTATCTGGTATGATGAGATGGAATCTCTGGTGGCGGTCGCCAAGTCCTGAAGCATCGGCGCACTGTACATTCTATGAATGAAAGAAAACCCTCAAATCAGCTCGAATAAAAATGAATTCACGGTGATTTCCGCCAGGTGATTAAAGGAGGCAGATGAACTGGGATAAGAGATGAGATAATATCTCGTTAAATTAGTTACCTTATCATCCATGAGAAAGAACCCTCAGTACGGTAGATTCCCCAACCGAGCGGAGCTAGGTCGACCGCGAGCAGCGTCGAGAAAGTCGATGGCGATAGGCGGAGGCAAGCGGAAGTGGCGAAATGCGGTGGGTTTGCCGGCAGCCTGGCGGCGGCGGCAGGCGTCGAGCTAAGTGTTTACCGCCGCGATAGGCGGTGCCATGGCATAGACGTGGAGGAGCTTGTGCGGGTGTGAATGGGGAGCGTACCGGAGGGGCCGAGGGGGTGTTGGGCGGGGTGAGGGTTTTTGTGACGTGGGGATGGTGAGGGTTTTCTTTTTTGTTTTTTTAATTGGGCGGTGAGGGTTTTCTGTCGCACAAAGAATTTTGGGGGAGACGGTTTTCTAGAGCGAACCTTGTGTGATTGACGCAGCAGGCAAAATGATAGTCATTGCACACAGTTCCAATTTTGGGAACCGTGTGTGATTGACGTACTACCTCCGTCCTGGTTTATTGGTCCCCCGTTGTAATTTTTACCCAAATTTGGCGAAATATTTCAACCATAAGTACATAGTTCAACTGTCATTAAGCATACTCAAGCGTACATAGTTCGATCCATCACACATCTCATCTCACATGCGGCCGACATGATCCTGAAGCTTCTCCAGGTACTCGGCGTACGCGCCGTGCGCCACCCTACAAGAATACTTCTGCTTGAAGGAGCCAACAGCCCGTCCTCTTGCATGCACAAGAACACTAGATACGCGTCATGAATCTTGTGGTTGCAAAATGGACATCCATAGCCGTCGTTCCAGGTCCAAATACGCATGTTATGCATTCCCGCATAAAGCTCCCTCAGGATTCGCCTCTTGTACCTCCTCTGGGCATCTTCATCCTTGCTGTCCACATTGTCAGACAACACCTATACATATAGTAAAACAAATTTGGCATCAAATCACTGATTACATGCCGTGAAGTAGGATTAGGAATTTATGGCTATTTATTTATACATATTCAGAGATTATGGTTCGATTTTTAAGCACAGTCGTCTATGTACAGACCAATCTTGAAGAAAATAATGGCACAAACATATGTAGGTGATTCAAAATCAATTGTCAAGTCCTGGCTAGGAATTATTAGCACGAACACTAACCCTAGTCGGATTACTAGCAGAAATCATTTGCACAGATGAAACAATTAATCACGTATCACCTGCACCATTCAAACAATCAATACACTACACGGATTTAACGAAACTTACTCAGATTTCATGGATTGGGAGAACATAACCACATGATTTCTATTCCAAAAAGGGGGAGGCAGGAGTAACCAGGTAAACCCTATGATCTATTTGACACATAAATGGGTATAGATGACTAACCAACTGTCCTCGTCGTCGGCGTCGTCACCGGAGTGGTCGTCGGAGTCATCGCCGGAGTGGTCATCGAAGTCGTCGCCGGAGTGGTCGTCAGAGTCGGTGCGGAACTCCGCCTCCGGCTGTGGAAGCTCGACGACGTCAGGATGCAGCGATAACTCGCCGGCGGTGACGGCAACCTCTGTCTCCATCTCCACACCGTGCTCCGGTGCTTTAGCAGCCCCGGTGTCGCCTCTCCCTTCGATGGGGCACTTCGGCAGCATCCTCATACACTGATGGCTTTGAGGACTGAGAGCTGTGTCGAGCATGCAAGCGGAGAGAGAGGATTGTGTGTGCGTAGCGAGGATGGGGGTACGTCCGCTCGGGCGCACCATTAATATGGAGTAGTGGGAGTTGTGGGAGAGAGGCGGGCGGCGGTCAAACCGATGGCTCGCCTCCCGGTGAGCCTACGCACCGGAGTGCTAACATGCCTACCAAAGGTTCACACAGCTACTCGCACGCCTCCCGATGACACTGCGCAGGGAGCACGCCTCCATCAATTCACACACCTGCACGCACGCCTCCCCTTCTGCCTGCGCGGCGGACTGCTCGCATGCGTCCCGTCAACTCATGCCTGCTCGCACGCCACACGGGTCACGTGGCGGCACGCATATTGTTTTTCTATTTGGATGATTAATGCTGCCGCTTTATTGCTTAATCGACGCATGGCAATCCATTGTTGGTCTAACGCTCACGGTTCGAATAAATAATCCGTTTGGGATATTGGTTCCCAATTATTAATAATCTCCCGTCTGTAATTAGATAAAGATTACATCAAAACTGGTCTCAAATTTGACAAAAAAGTACAATGCCACTTTGTATTGGTGTCCATATGACAAACGATAAGTTTCATGAACTTCAAATAAGTTTTGGATGTACTAGAATTTAAAAATCAAGATTCTCAATGTTTGAAATTTGTTGCACAGGGAGTAAACATGCACCCAGTGAGACACATGTGTTTTTGCAATCAATTTAGGTGCACTGTCACATGTGCATGTAGCTCAAATTTAATTTTTGCACATTATACCCATAGAAAATCAATCAATCAATGTACTAAAACGTCTTAATGATCTCTCTGATTTTTTTGAAATTAAAACGTCCCTCCTTTGGTAACATGTATGTTCACCGCGTGATATTTAATTTAACATGCATCGTAGTTGCGGTGGATTCGCGGTGTGTGTGTGTGGGTGTCTGCGTCTGGGGGTGGCAGGTGGCTCGCAGTACACTATGAGTTGTGAGCCACCGTGTGGGTTGGCCGTTTTGTTTGGCAGGCTGGTGCCACATCAGAGTCATGAAATCGTTCTTTAAAACATTACACAACCCTTTCATACATAAATGCTTTGGCCACATGCAGTCGATGGTTGTCCTACATGACACTCGATACTCGCGTGTGACGCTTTCTGTGGGCCCGCGAGGTCGTCGTCCATCACTTTGACGAACAGCCAGCAGTGAGGTTAATTTGACCAGCAAGGTAGAATCTTTTTTGTTTGTGTTATGGTGGTATATAGTACGCGTTGAAGAGGTGGGAGGGGACTAGCATATATACTATATGTATGCGTCTGTGAACAAGTACACCTCACTCAGTGTTGGGACTTTTTGGTTACCGAGGCACGTGCCACATCAAAATTGTGAAATTGGTTATTCAAACATCACACAACACCTTTTTGGGCCACATGCATATATATCCTAGCTAGGACACTCACGTGTGACGCTTCCATCTGTGGGACCACGAGGCCATCGTCGATGCATGCATGCATGCATCACTTTGACCTACATCGGGAGAGGTTAATTAATTTCACCATCGATGAGGATTCTTTTGGGTTGTACATATATTACAGCAGGAGCATATAGTATGCGGTGAAGAGGGGGGAAGGGGACCATCATATGTAGTATGCTTGATATGAACCTCGCTCTGTGTGGGTGCATGGTTTACGGTTTTTGAGGCATGTGGCACATCAAAGTTGTGCATTTTGGGTATTCAAAATATATATGTTTGGCACATGCAAAGCGGTGGTGGTTGTCCTCTTGCACCCACTTAAGCGGTTATCAGTGATATCGATGCTTTCCATCTATGGGCCCGCTTGGTCCATCACTTCTTTTTGCCTGACAACAAGAGAGGTTAATTTGACTTAGGAGGGGATTATTATTTTTTCTCTAGGATGACATGCATGATACACTTTGAGAACACACACACGCAGGTGTACGCATGAATCCCTCCCATCGAGTGGAAGTGGCTAGTACAACGACACCATCATGAACCGACCTCGCTCTGTGTGGGGAGCTAGTGTACGATTTTTGACACACGCGCCAGATCAATGTTGTGTATTCAAACATGCATGCACGCATCACCTCCATACATATGCATGTAGTGGTTGCCTTCGAACGATACACTCCCTCGCGTGGTTATCGGCGACAAGCCTATATATTCGTGGGCCCGCGTGGACATCCATGATCACCTTGACCAACAACAAGATAGGTTACCGTGGCGGATTCTTCATTTGGTTCGTGTTATCGTAGTATAGGTCATGGTGAGATTCAGACCTAATTAAGTTTGAGCGCATATACTATGCACGCATGCATGCATATAAGAATCCCCGTCGTTGGCTTGAAGTGTGGTGTAACATATATATGCATCGTCAACCTAACCCTCACTCAGTGTGGGGATTTCTAGTTCGAAATGACGGTGCCACATCAAAGTTGTTCATTGTTACTCAAAAACACACCTCTCCATACATATGTTTTGGCCACACGCATGCAGTGATTGTCTTCGCGGACTAGCTACTTGCGTGATTATTGGCGATTTAGCCCATCTCCGGGGTCGCATGGACGGCCATCACTTTGACCAACAACAAGAGAGAGGTTGTACGACCAAGGTGGATTATTCTTGGTCCATTTTACGATCCATCTTGGTGAGATATATG